>NW_026020062.1:0-139389 GCF_900185275.1 Solanum verrucosum
ACATGGTGTTTCTCGTGCCACTCTTAATCACATCCAACATATACAGCTGTCAAAATTTCTCAAATAGTACTACATCTAACTATTATGCAGTCCTATAATTAAGAACAATTATTTAATCAATCTAAATTAGAAAAAAGCATAAGTATCCCTTGAACTATTATCAAAATTACAGGGACACTCTATCTTTACGGGAGAGGGAGGGGGGGGGGGGTAACCCCCAAAACATTGTTTCTCTCTATATTTCTTTGCACCTTATGTGTTGACGTGGAGCCTCAACCCAATCTTATTTTCTTTGCCTTGTATTTAAAATTTTCTCGAACACACTTAATTTTCTTTTTCATTTTTTACTTTCTTTGTTTGTTTTCTCTTTTTATTTCCTGTTTATTTTATTTATTCCTTTTATTTTTGTTGTCTTCCCTTTGGATTTGAGTTCAAATTTAATTCCAAATATTTTTTATTTAAAATAAGTTAATTTTTGACATATACCAAAAAAGTGAAGGGAATAAAAAACACTTTAAAAATAAAGGATGCCATGGTCGAATCATCATTAAAAGTTTAATTTATTTTTAAGGAAAAAAGTACAAGTACCCCCCTAGACTATGACCGAAATCTCAGAGACACACCTTAACTAAACTAAGGTCCTATTAACCCCCTCCCCCCCTAGAACCCATTTTTTAAATAATTTTGTACACCTTTTTGGCTTACGTGGCATCCAAATATCTCCCACGCGCCTCAATTGCGTGGAGTCACAGAGTGTTCTACGTAATCCAAAGGTGCACAATTATTTTTTAAAATGAGTTCGGAGGGAGGGAGGAGGAAGGGGGGGGGGGGTAATAGGACCTTAGTTTTGTTAAGGCATGTCTCTGGGATTTCGGTCATAGTATAGGGGTGTACTTGTGTCATATCCCTTTTTTTAATGATGTAGCCGAATCATCATTCACCATGTGGACAAAATAATTTTGTAAAAATGGATGAGTTTTCAGTTAACCCACAATGGCATGGATGAACCTTTTCTCAAAATGAAAATGGCATAAATGAGACAAACTTTTAATTAACTGATGGCATAGATGAGTCTTTTCTCAAAGTTCAATGGCATATTTGAGTCTTTTTCCTTTTTTTAAATAAAAACACACGTAATTGAGAATATCACCTTTAACAATACGAAATAGTTATTTAATCACTATGTCAACCATGATATTTAGCGATAATTAATTAACGGTAATTATAGCTTAATTGCCACTAAATATGTTGTTTTAGCGGCAATTACCACTCTTTGCAAATGTCTCTAAAGTCTATAACGACATTGGATCTAATGAAAATTAATCAATGTCGATATAGACTTAGCACTCTCTGTTAATGTATATATTTATTGCCGCTAAAAGTTGTTTTTGTTATAGTGAATCAATGTAAATTCTTCTCAGAGTGTGAATATTCTATAAGAGTATTAATTAGTGTATACTCCTAGACAACAACTTTTTACACCAATAAATCAAAAAGAGTTCGATTAGTTAGGATAAAAATACGTTGATTGGTGTATAGATCTTGACAATAATATTTCAAGTCAAAAACCCTTTAAAGTTTTGATTGGTGGGATAAGAGTGTTACTTGGTGTATAGACCTTGACCTAAAGGTAAAGATTCACAATTAATTTTTTTGATTAGTTAGGACAAGAGTATTGCTTGGTGTATAGACTATAGACCTTGACAAAAAATATTTCAAGTCAAAAGTTCATTTTTTTATTAGTTAGAATAAAATTATTATTTGGTTTATGCACCTGATTGTATACTAACTTGATGATGATCAAACTAATATTAAAAGTTCTAATAAATTTACATATTCCTACGTCAATGCACAAAGTCATTCCAACAAAAGTTCAAATAAAATCTACAACAAAAAATTTCTATCACAAAAGTGGCTCCCATATATCTATGCTCTAACAACACTGACTCACATATATTCCTACCATTATAAAACTGGCTCACATATACATTTTCATCAAATGGAAGTGCAAAAAATAATTTAATTTATTTTTTTTATTTTTAATGTTAGGGAAAAGAGGCAAATATACCCCTCAGCTTAAGATTTAGAGCAAATATACTCCTTGTTAAAAAGTGATGCATATATACCTCCATTTGCTAACAAATGGTGCATATATATATACCCTCATTGTCTAATAAATGGTACACATTTACCCTTTTAATTAACAGACTAAATTTTTTTTTTTTAAAAATCTCAAAATTGGTTTCTCAATCAAATTTATTGTTGTGGATCATAAATGCATATTCAAAGGTATGATCTTTCATCAATACATACCTATGAATTAATTAATATACTTATCATCCATCGACGAATGTGGTGGATGAATGAACCACAAATTAAACAAAGAAAAATCTACTACTTTAGATGTCGAATCAACTTTCCATATTTCTCATGATTTAGTCAAACGATCATATTATGACAAATCAACAACTTCAATAGCTGGCCCACGGAGAAAAGAAAAGTCTAAGAATATTAATTGGTGTATAGAGACCACATCAACAACATTTTTCTTAGTCAAAAATTCATACAAATTTGATTAGCTCTTAAATTAAAATATCAAATTCAACTTTTAACAAAAGAATGAGATTTTGTTCCAATTAAAATATCAAGCTCAACTCAAAACATATAATATTACACCATGTAATTAAGAGTTTTTTTTGCACTTAATTTCATGTGAAAGCGATGTCAAGTTAAGTCCATCACATTTAAAATATCTTTGTTTTGCTAGCTTAGCAACCCTCCACACACACACCACACAATTTTCCCTTTTCTATTACCAAAAAATAAAAAAAAGTTGGATGGCAACATAGACGATACACAATATTGATTGGTTAGGATAAAAGTGTTGGTTGGTGTATAGGCCTTAATTTCCAAGTAAAAAATGCCAACTTCTTTTTTTCTGATAATCTAGAATGGGATTTGTTAATTTAAAAAATTCTTTATATTTTTTCGCATATTCTGTTTTCTTGTCAATATTTGTACATTAATATGAATATCAACCGAAATTATAGGACTGAATTAGAATAAGTTCGATAACTGAATTTACGGAATGCATACACATACCTATGTAATTGCTTTGATTATCTATACTTTAGTAATCAAACAGAAGCATTTCTGTTTTACTGAAATGCTATTAAGGTAGTATGTTCCCAGTGTTTTCTCTCTCTTGGATTATCTCGTATAATAGGATAAGAGGTAAGAAGCAAGGAAGAATATGGGTGTGTTTGGTATGAAGGAAAACATTTTCCCCAATTTTCTCATGTTTGGTTGGGTTAAATGTTTTGGAAAATGTTTTCCAAATCAACTAATTTTCCTCAAAATGACTTTCCTTCAAAACTTAAGGAAAACATTTTCCAAAACTCTCTTTCAACTTCAAATTACAATTACTTTTTTATTGAAAAAATCAATTTATTTTGTCCCTACCTTCAAATCAGTCCTCCAACCACCCCCCCCCTCCCCCTCCCCCCAAAAAAATAAAAATTCTAAAGATTGTTTTTAAATTCAATTTTTTTACCCCACCTTCACCCCTATCCCTACCCCCTCCCAAAAAATATTAAAAATTATTTTTAAAAGATATTTCTAATTTCAATTTTTTATTTTTTAACCCCCCACCCACTACCCTTGCCCCCCCCCCCCCCAATCTGCCCCACTATCAGCCCCCCAACCCCCTTCAAAAAGAAAAACATTTAAATTTGTTTTTAAAATATATTTTCAACTTCAAATTTTTATTTTTTCATCCCGATCATCGATCACCCACCCCCCCTCCCCACCCAAAAAAAAATTGAGTTTGTTTTAAAAAAATATTTTCAACTTCAAAATTTCATTTTTTCATCCCGATCATCGATCACCCACCCCCCCTCCCCACCCAAAAAAAAATTGAGTTTGTTTTTAAAAAATATTTTCAACTTCAAAATTTCATTTTTTCACCTCTACCCAGCCCCCCCACCCCACCCACCCCCTACCAACACCCCCACCCCAAAAAAAAATTTAAGTTTGTTTTTAAAAAATATTTTCAATTTCAAAATTTCATTTTTTCACTGACCCCACCCACCCCCAAAAAAAAATTTTAAGTTTGTTTTTCAAAAATATTTTCAATTTCAAAATTTCATTTTTTTTCACCCTGACCCAGCCACCCCACTGTAACATCCGGCAATGTGAGATAATTGAAGAGGCTTAGAATTGGAAATTTTCATTTTTGGAAAGGATTTGAAAATCTGGAAAATTTTGGCTAAGTATGGAAAAGGTGAGTTTTTGGCCAACTTTGATCAGTCGTAACTTCTAGCTCATGATGAGTTAGAAGTATTTCCAGTTATGGTTGCAAAGTTCGTGGAACGATCTTTCCAACGCCACCGAGTTTGCTCGATTCCGAGTTCATATGAGCGAGTTATGATCTTTGAAAGTTGGGCAGTTGGCAGGGAGTCCGTTCCGGAAATTTAAGGGCATTTTGGTCTTTTCCCTAGCCTTTTATTTTGGTTATATAAATGTGTTAGGCTGATCATTTTGATCAGTTTTACCATTTTAAAAGAAGTGAGAGTGAGGGTTTTGAGAGAAGAAGAGAAGAAGAGAAGAAGAGAAGAAGAGAAGAAGAGAAGAAGAGGAGATCAAGCAAGGAGATCATCGTGGATTTTCGTCGGGGGTGATCCCTATCAAGGTATGTGAGCTTTTAGTGTTGGGTGATCCTTTCCCCCACACACCTAACCCCTTTTATTCATTAAGAAAGGATTGGCTTTGTTGTTAAAGTTGTGAGTTGTTGTGGTTGAAGTTGTTAGTTGTTGTTGTTGAAATTATAGTTGGTATTGTTGTTGATTGAAATGTTGAGATTCTTGATGATTTGGGACTTGTTTCCGGTTGGGGTTTTGAGTTGAATTCTATTGAATGTTGAGGGATTTTATGTTTCTAAGTGATTGGGGCTAGAACCTTTGAAGTTAAGAGGGTTTAGAGTTGGAAAAATGAAGGAGAAAAGTCGGGCTTCTTACATGAAACAAGTCCGTGTCGCGGACTTGTTCCCTCTGTGAACAAAATCTGCTCCGCGTCGCGGACAGGACGCGGACTCCACTGTTTCAGAATTTATTCTCAAAAATTTTCTTAAGTTTGGTTGTTCCAAATCATTCCTAAATCATTCCTAAACATCATGAGGTCCTTCCAAACACCAATCAAGTCCTTGAATCCATAATTAAATTCGATAAAGTTAGGATCAAGTCAAGTGAAGTTAGAAGTTAAGTGGAGTTAGAGCCAAGCTTAGAAGTTAAGCAAGTCTTTAAAGCTTTTCAAGAGTCGTTATTGAACGTCTTAACGTCGTTTCAAGTTTCAAAGTTGAGTTAAGAGTTTCAAGTCAAGTCAAAAGTAAAGAGTTTAAGTAAAGTAAGGAGTAAAGAGTAGAGTCCATTTCTCCAAAGTTATTAGGGAACTATGTATTCCCAAAGAAGTTTTAAAGAAATGTCTTTACATTTAAACAAGGTTGGAAACTGAGATTTCCAAAAAAAAAGCCTTCGGGCTAGTTTTTGAGTAATTATCTCATATCAGCAGAAGTAAATATGTTTTAAAAACATAAGAGCCAGTACATTGTTGGGAGTAGTATCGAGCACCGAATTGGGGGAGCGTTCAAAGAACCCACAGCCCCCATAGAACCATGTTAGCCACCATGGGTAGAAAAGGATCATACTTTTTAAATGAATCCTTTTCAGATTAGACTAGTGGATCCATTAGGCAGTTCAGGTCTTATACCTTTGGCCGGGTATAAGATGCTCTGGCAGCGTGAGGTCGATCGCTGTATCATCACTATAGCTCTTATGTGATGGTTGTCGGTTAGAGAAGCTCCCACAGCAGTTATTGTATTTTTCATACACAGAGATTATTGTATTTTTATATACATCAGTTCATTGTATTTCTATATACATTTCAGGCTTATTGTATCTTTGTATACACACAGAGTTTATAGCATGTTTTAAACAGTCTTTCTTTATATCACACTTATTTTAAATTGCCTTATATTGAAGAAGTCAGTCAGGTTGAGTTGAGTTGAGCCAGGTAAGCTATTCAATTTCTTCCAGATTCCTTCTAGCCTCTGTTGCTTAGTTTTCCAGCTTGCATACTCGTACATTCCATGTACTGATGCCAGTTGGCCTGCATCGTTTGATGATGCAGATTCAGGTACCCCGGATCAGCATCCTGCACGTCGTTGATCCAGCTGAGCACTTCAGAGTCAGTGGTGAGCCTCCTTGTATTCCGGAGGACTCAATTATTTTGTGTTCTTAGTTTTTTTGTTTTATTAGGATGTTGCGGGGTCTGTCCAAACATCCATCTCAGTATTTTAGAGGCTTCATAGACAGACAGTCAGTCAGTTAGTTTTGAGTCTCTTATATATATATATATGTAAATATTCTATTTTGAGATTCGAGTTGCCTTTATGGCCATATTTTATAAGTTAAGTTGTTTTATAATATTGCATTGCATTGAGTTATTCTGTTGAGGTTTCCACTGAGTTAAGAAAGCCAGGCCAAGGGTTCGCTTGGGGCCAGCAATGGTCTCCGAGTGCCGGTCCCGCCCAGGGTGTAGGCTCGGGGTGTGACACCTACCCACACACTACTAGCACCTCCCCCAAAAAAAATAATAATTTGAAGTTCGTTTTTAAAAAATATTTTCAATTTCAAAATTTCATTTTTTTCACCCCCCCCCCCCCCCCCAAAAAATAAAATAAAATTAAGTTTGTTTTTAAAAAATGTTTTCAATTTCAAAATTTCATTTTTTCACCCGTATCCATCCCCCCACCCACCCCCTACCAGCCCCCACCCCCCAAAAAAAAAATTTAAGTTTGTTTTTTAAAAATATTTTCAACTTCAAAATTTCAATTTTTCACCCCTACCCTCGACCCCCCCCCCCCCCCCCATGAGAAAATAAGTCAAAAATCAACTTGTTGTCCACGAAAACATTTTCCTTCGTACCAAACACACCCTATATGAATAGAGCCCTTTTCAGTTCCAATGCACGTAATCGACCCCAGAGAAAGAAAGAGTGCAGTGCTCCAGCCCGATCTAACGTAGAGAAAGGAGTTGAACAAACAGTGAAAGAGCTAATTAATAAACAGAGAAGGAACATACACAGTCTCTGTTGACTTTGCCAACGTTGGAGAGTAGGGTGGAGTCATTTCATTGATTCCTCTGTTTTATAAAGCAGTGTGACGGGATGAGTCTTTAGCAGTTAAAGTTAAACTTCTGCTTTATGTTGTAGATGGACAATCATTTGAACCACAAAAAAGTGCTCCAAGTTAGGACGTTGTTCTACATGCCAATGGTGCTCCAAGTAGAGTCACTCCAAATTAGACTTGATTGCTGCAGCGAGACGTGACCCGTACGTAGCCTCATGCACAAACAGAACAAACTTGGAAAATAGCAGAAGAAAAGTATAATCGGAGAACCCTTCTGCTAGCCCAAGATCGTTAACTAAGATCGGAAGATTCAACTAAAGAAGAACAGGAAGCTAGAAAGTTAAAAAGAGAATTTGGAAAGAAGAACTTAATGAAAGAAGACTCTTTAAGTGCTTTGATTTTTCCTTGAATACAAATGTACAAGGCCCTCTCCTATTTATACTAGTGTGGTGATGCTTCTAGAAATTATTCTAGATATATCTACAAGAAAAATCTAGATGACCCTATCTTTTAAATATCTAACAAGAATCTATATTATTCTATACCTTACTCTAAGTATCTAATTATCTAGAACATCTAGATTATTCTTAAGTATAATTATCAAAGATATTTACTCTACCAAATTCTAGAAAGTTCTACTAAATATCTAAGATATTTTTTGTACCTCCAATAAATCAACTTTAATTTTTCACATGAAAGACTTGGTGTCTTCTCCCTGAATGCGTCATTGAACGACAACTGTGGATATCCACAAAATCCACAAGAGAATTAATAGGATTTCATTCATGTTTTTCATTAGTTAACAGTGAAGTTTGACACACTGACATCATCTGGCATTGGTGTACAGGGGAAGTATTTGACGTAATAAAATAGAACATGGTTTTGCAGGCATTAACATCCCTTCAGTACAAGAAGTAGCAACCATTGAGCTACAAAATGGGAAAAATCTGATATCAACTTCTTTTACTCTTCTACAAGCAGGTTTGCACATGGAAATGCTATGATTTCTTCCCTAGCATTAACAATGTATGTCAACATGGGAGTAAAAGGGGCTGCAACCAAATGAGATTGCCTTCGTAGCAGTTCTATCAGCATGTGTGTGCCAAGCTTGTTGATTTCAGATTCTAATTGTTTGAAGCAATGCCACATGAATTCGGACTTGCAGCTAAGATGAAACATTATTTGTTGTGTGGTTGATCTACTACAGGAAGCTTACGACTTCATAAAGAAGATGCCTTTTTTTTGAAGCTGATGCTACTGTCTTGGTTGGGAAATGAAGTAGCACAACTATTGCTTGAGTCGCAACAGAGTCATTCTGGGCATTATGTGCAACTCTCAAGCATTTATGTTGGCCCAGAGAGGTGATAAATAGCAATGTTAGATCCTGGAATACACAAGGTTCCAGCCCACAGTTTTATTTCGTAGTGTTGATAGCTGCAGCAGCTTTTATTTGTAATATTTTCGATGGGCCAACTCTGTAACTACACAACTCTGCTTTGTGCATCGTGATTCTTTTGATAATCGAGAAATCCCCAAGGGCTGGTGGCACACATTTCAGCTGTGATGAGCCTGAGCCATGCATCGTGATGAAGCGGTTCTGCTGGATTTCTTCTTAAATGTGATATCTGGTTTCACCACTGCTAGGATTTAAACTTTAGTATTCAAGGTTATGTTGTTTCCCCAACTTTTTAACGGCTACACCAACTCTATTGTATTCAAGTTATTATATATTGATCAATGTCGAGGAATACTTTTTCTATTTCAAAGTACACGAGAATTTGGAATTGTTTTGGTATTTTTAATGTGCTTTCTATTGTTATTCCAGTTTCCCTTTTGATCTCCTTGCATTCTATGAAATTCTATTGTTTTTCCTTGCAATTGAATTTGTTGAACATATAAAATTAAACAAAACACAAACATTTTATGAAACAAAACACAAACACTTTATGAAACATCACAAACTATGAAATTAAAAGCTTTTATTCTCATCCCAGCAATGCAGTGGACTTGAATCCAGCAAATTTCAAAAATGAAGAATTGAAGTTAAAATCTTTCAGGATATAAATTAAGTTGAATACCTGGAGGTTACATACTAATGTCTTTTCTCGTGCTTTTTCATTCTCGTAAGAATTTTGTGTTCCAATTCTACATCCATCCTCGAAAACCATGCTGGATATTGAGTTGACAACATTATGTATATTATGGACAGTCCGATAACAAGTCCACAATATGATGCTTCTAGAAATTATTCTAGATATATCTACAAGAAAAATCTAGATGACCCTATCTTTTAAATATCTAACAAGAATCTAGATTATTCTATACTTTACTCTAAGTATCTAATTATCTAGAACATCTAGATTATTCTTAAGTATAAATATCAAAGATATTTACTCTACCAAATTCTAGAAAGTTCTACCAAATATCTAAGATATTTTTTGTACCTCCAACAAATCAACTTTAATTTTTCACATGAAAGACTTGGTGTCTTCTCCCTGAATGCGTCATTGAACGACAACTGTGGATATCCACAAAATCCACAAGAGAATTAATAGGATTTCATTCATATTTTTCATTAGTTAACAGTGAAGTTTGCCACACTGACATCATCTGGCATTGGTGTACAGGGGAAGTATTTGACGTAATAAAACAGAACATGATTTTGCAGGCATTAACATCCCTTCAGTACAACACAAGTAGCGAGCATTGAGCTACAAAATGGGAAAAATCTGATATCAACTTCTTTTACTCTTCTACAAGCAGGTTTGCACATGGAAATGCTATGATTTCCTCCCTAGCATTAACAATGTATGTCAACATGGGTGTAAAAGGGGCTGCAACCAAATGAGATTACCTTCATAGCAGTTCTATCAGCTTGTGTGTGCCAAGCTTGTTGATTTCAGATTCTAATTGTTTGAAGCAATGTCACGTGAATTCGAATTTGCAGCTAAGATGAAACATTATGATTGTGTGGTTGATCTACTGCAGGAAGCGTACGACTTCATAAAGAATATGCCTTTTGAAGCTGATGCTACTGCCTACAAGCTCTGATGGGTGCTTGTAGACTTGGTGGAGCTATTGAGTTGGGAAATGAAGTAGCACAACTATTGCTTGAGTCCCAACAGAATCATTTTGGGTGTTGGCGCGGAGAGGTGTGAAAAAGCAATGTTAGATTCTGGAATACACAAGGTTCCAGCCCACAGTTTATTTGTAAAATTGTTGATGAGCCTGCATCGTGATGAAGTGATGACTCATCAAATTAAGCGGTTCTGCTGGATTTCTTCCTAAATGTGATATCTCTGCTACGATTTAAACCTTAGTATCCAAAGATGTTTCTCCAACTTTTCAACTCTATTGTATTCAAGTTATTATAAATTTATCAATATCGAGGAATACTTTTTATATTTCAAAGTATGCAAGAAATCGGAATACGTTTTATATTTCATATTACAGTTTAATATGAAATTCTATGGTTTTTCCTCGCAATTGAATAAGCTGAATTTGTTGAAACATATAAAATGTAACAAACCCTAGATGAAACAAAACACAAACACTTTAAGAAACATCACAAACTATGAAAGTATAAGCTTTTATTCACATCCCAGCAATGCAGTAGACTTGAATCCTGCAATTTTAAAAAATAAAGAATTAAAGTTAAAAGCTTTAACAATGAAGGAGGTAGAATATTTATGGATATATAAAATGTAATCTTCTGAAGGATAGAGATTAAGTTGAATACCTGGAGGTTACATACTAATGTCTTTTCTTGTGCCTTTTCATTCTCATAAGAATTTTGTGTTCCAATTTTATATCCATCCTTGAAAACCATGCTGGATATTGAGTTGACAACATTATGTATATTATGGACAGTCCAATAACAAATCCACAACCGTAACCCATGAGAACTGCCTGCCAACTTATCATTGTTGAATATCCTTCTTCTTCTTCTTGATCTTTCCCAAATGGAGTTGTTGCTTGTGGTACCCCTTCGTTACCGCCACAATCTTTTGAGAGTGGCAATCCACGTAACCCATCATTCCCTTAGTATGAACTATTCTCAAACGTATCAAATTGTTTTCCTTTGGGGATGCATCCAGCAAGATGATTGTGAGAGAGATTTAAGACTTCAAGTGATTTGAGGGATGCAAGTTGTTGTGGAATTTCTCCACTGATTTTGTTGGATGAGAGATCCAATGATTCAAGTACAGATAATTGGTGCAGTGATGCTGGTATAATACCTTCCAAGCGATTATCAGATAAGTTCAACGTACGAAGTCCAATGAGATCTCCAATAATGCTTGGAATATGGCCTTCAAATCTATTCCTTGAGAGATCGATAAGCATGTCTGTAGTCAAAACTCGAGGAAGTTCAAGATCCAGTCCCTTTGTTGTCACTGTCAATGAATTCGTGTAATAATAAGAATATATATTTCCAACATACTCTCGGATTCCACTGCTCTCATCAATCATTTTCATGGCTTCAAAATTCTCAAAACGGCTCGCTGGTAAATCTCCACTAAATCCATTGGATGAGAGATCTATGACTCGAATTTGAGCAAACAAGTTATCAGTCCTTGAATCTTTTATAGGGCCATAAAACTTATTTGATCTCAAAATCAAAATCTGCAAACTTATTTGCTTATGGTACCCCTGTCACGACCCGAGCCTACACCCTTGACGTGGCTGGCACTCGAAGGCCATTGCTGGCCCCCAAGCGAACCCTTGGCCTGGCTTTCTTAACTCAGCGGAATAACTCAATGCAATGCAAGGTTTTAAAATAACCTGACTGAAATAAAATCTGGCCAAAAAGGCAACTTAAGTCTCAAAATAGAATATTTACATATATACATAGATGAGAGACTCCAAATCAACTGACTGACTGTCTATGAAGCCTCTAAAATACTGAGATGGATGTTGAGACAGACCCCACGACATCCTAATAAAACAAAACTTGAGAGAACAAATAACCGAGTCCCTCGGAATGCAAAGAGGCTCACCGCTGACTCTGAAGTACTCAACTGGATCAACGGCGAACCGGATGTTGGCCCTAGGTACCTGTGTCTGCATCATCATAAGATGCAGGCCAACTGGCATCAGTACATTGAATGTACGAGTATGCGAGCTGGAAAGCTAAACCACAACTTAAGCTTAAAAGGAGTACAAAGGAACTCTTACCTTGGCTCTGTTTAACTCTTGAATAACTGAACTCAATATATAAAGCTTGTAAAACAGTGTAAACAACTTAGCTTTGTTAAAGATATAACAATGACAACTCAACTTTACTTATATAAAAGTAATATAACTTTAGTGGGAGATTCTTTAACCGACAACCACCAACATGAGCCCTAGTGGTGGTACAACGTTTTACCTCACGTTACCCAAGGACCATCCTATACCTTGCCGTGATATAGGAAGCTACTTTACTTAGTGGATCCACTAGCTTAATCTTACGGATTCATCTAAAAAGTATGACCCGTTAACTCCCATGTTGGCGCATGGTTCTTATGGAGAGTTGAGTTTATATGAACTCGTGTCCCCAATTCGGTGCTCAAGACTACTCCCAAAAATAATTTAGCTCATAAGTGTTTTAAACACATCTTTCTTTATTTGAGATAATTACTCAAAACTTTGCCCGAAGGCTCACTTGGAAACAATATTCCTTTTTCTTGAAAACTAGCCCAAAGGCTCTTTTGGAATCATAGTTCCTTTCTTACTCAAATGTAAAAACATTTGGAAACTTCTTTGGGAATACATAGTTTCCTAATACTTTTGAGAAATGAACTCAACTTTAAACTCTTTACTCAACTTGAAACTCTTAACTTGACTTGAACTTGACTTAACTTGAAACTTGACTTAACTTGAAACTCTTGAGCCTTGAAATGATGTTAAAACATTCAACAAATACTCTTGGAAAGCTTTAAAGACTTGCTTTGACTCCCTTCTTGAACTTCTAGACTCAACTCTTAACTTCCCTTGACTTGAAAACTTACTCTCCTTGAATTGGAATCATGAATTCAAGGTGTTTGATCACGTGTTATGGACGAGTTCTTGACGTTTAAACGTACCTTGGGGTGTTGGAAACAACTTGGGAACATAGGTACAATACCTAGGAACATGTATGAGAAAGTGGGGAAGGAATGAGAAGACTTGGCACTCTGAGAGGCGCGGAGCACCAGACCTCAAACTTCAGAGAGGTCTGGTTGGGGCTCTGGTAGGGGCGGCGCCCCAAGGGCTGGACCTCAGAGTCCCTCTTGGGGCGCGCTGGCTGGCGCGACGCCCCAGCCCTTTTCCCCGAAAACTTGACTTTTCTCCTCCTTTTCTCCAACTCTAAACCTTCTAGACTTCAAAGCTTCAACCCCCAAGCCCTTAGGATCATCAAAACCCTTAACATACACTAGTTTCAACTCAAAAACACCACCGGAAACATACACCAAATCAACAAGAACTACAACACAACACAACACAACTACAACTTCAGGACCAAAATGCCCTTACAAATTTCCGGACGGATTCCCTGCCAACTGCCCAACTTTCAAAGGGCATAAATCGCTCATACGAACTCAAAAACAAGAAAACTCGATGGCGCTGGAAAGATCATTCCACGAAATTTGCAAATATAACTGGAACTACACCCAACGCAACCTGAGCTAGGAGTTAAGACTGCTCAAATTTGGCCAAAAATTCATTATTTTCCTGACTTAGCCAAATTTCCAGATTTTAAATTCCTTCCAAAAATGACTATTTCCAATTCTAAGCCTCTTCCAAGTTATTTCAAATTGTCGGATGTTACAATATCTCCCCCTTGGGAACATTCATCCTCGAATGAGGTTACTCTTACTAGGCTAAGGGTGAAACATCAAACTTAAACACCCAACAAGCAATTCATGCAAGCAACAACAAGCAACAACATGCTCACTAAAATTTAAAGACCACTAAGAAGGAAATTAGTACCTTGGCCTACATTTCCTCCGGATTCAAAGAGATATGGGTATCTCTTCTTCATGTCCTCTTCGGCTTCCCAAGTGGCTTCCTCAACAATTTGGTTCCTCCAAAGGACCTTAACTGAGGCTACATCTTTCGTTCTGAACCTACGAACTTAACGATCTAAAATTTGAACAGGAATCTCCTCATAAGATAAACTATCATTGATCCTTACACTTTCAGTCGGCAGGATCAAGGAAAGATCACCTATGCACTTCTTCAACATGGAGATATGAAATACCGGATGAACCGCTGCTAATTCCTGCGACAACTCCAACTCATATGCAACATTACCAATCCTCTTGGCTATGCGGTAAGGTCCAATATACCGGGGACTAAGTTTTCCCTTCTTACCAAACCTCATAACCCCTTTCATGTATGAAACTTTCAAATATACCCAATCATCTATTTCAAACTCTAACGCCCTTCTCCTAACATCAGTGTAGGATTTCTGGCGACTATGTGCTGTTTTCAATCTCTCTTGAATCACTTTCACCTTCTCCATAGCTTGGTGAACTAAATCTGGTCCTATCAACCCTGCTTCACCAACTTCAAACCATCCAATAGGAGATCTACATCGTCTCCCATAAAGAGCTTCGTATGGAGCCATTTGGATGCTTGAGTGATAACTGTTGTTGTAGGCAAACTCAATGAGAGGTAGGTGATCATCCCAATTACCTTTGAAATCAATCACACAAGCCCTCAACATATCTTCTAAAGTCTGAATAGTACGCTCGGCTTGCCCATCAGTCTAAGGATGAAAGGCAGTACTCAAGTTCACCTTGGAACCCCCAAGCCTTTCTGAAAAGATTTCCAGAACTGTGCAGTGAACTGTGCACCTCTATCTGAAATAATGGAGACTGGGACTCCATGAAGTCTCACCACCTCTTGAATATATAACTTCGCATAATCTTCTGCTGAGTTGGTAGTCTTTATTGGTAGAAAATGGGCTGACTTCGTCATTCTGTCGACAATCACCCAAATAGAATCATGCTGCCTGCGAGACCTTGGCAACCCTGTGATGAAATCTATATTGATCATCTCCCACTTCTATTTCTGGAAGTTCTATTTTCTGAGCCAAACCAACTGGCATTTGGTGCTCAACTTTCACTTGTTGGCAATTTAGACACTTAGCAACAAACTCTGCAATGCCCTTCTTCATGCCATCCCACCAATAAACTTCTCTCAAGTCACGATACATCTTCGTGGAACCTGGATGGATGGAATATCTAGAGCTGTGAGCTTCATCCATCACTCTCTCTTGGAGTCCATCTACCATAGGTACACACAATCTACCTTGATACCTCAACACTCCATCTCCCCCTTGTTCGAAAGCTAATACTCTTTTCTTTTGAACATTTGCCTTTAACTCAAGCAAAATGGGATCTTGGTCTTGTTTCTCTTTCACTTCTAACACTAGTGATAACTCAGCCCTGCTTGTCACTTCTATTCCTCCTTCTGCGGAGTCTATAAGGCTGACTCCAAGGCGTGCCAGTCTGTGCACATCTTTTGCTAACTCTCTCTTCTCTTTTTTAGTATGGGCGGTGCTACCCATAGACAACCTGCTTAAAGAATCAACAACAACATTAGCCTTACCTGGGTGATAAAGAATACTCAGGTCATAGTCCTTAAGTAATTCTAACCACCTCCTCTGTCTGAGATTGAGCTCTTTCTGAGTAAGCACATATTGAAGGCTCTTATGATCAGTGAATACGTCAACCTGCACACCATACAAGTAATGACGCCATATCTTCAAGGCGAACACTATAGCAGCCAACTCTAGGTCATGGGTTGGGTAGTTTTTCTTATGAACTTTCAACTGTCTGGAGGCATAAGATATAACTTTGCCATTCTGCATCAAGACACAACCCAAACCAACTCTAGATGCATCACAATACACCACAAAACCTTGAGTACCTTCTGGTAACGTCAAAACTGGAGTTGTAATCAACCGTTTTTTCAATTCCTGAAAGCTTTTCTCACAAGCTTCAGACCATTGAAATTTCACTGTCTTCTAAGTCAATCTTCGAAAAACAAGTGGCACCCTGTAGCTGATCGAAAAGATCATCAATCCTCGGAAGAGGATACTTATTCTTGATGGTAACCTTGTTCAACTGGCGGTAATCTATACACATTCTAAGGGAACCATCTTTCTTTCTCACAAACAAGACTGGAGCACCCCAAGGTGAGACACTCGGTCGAATGAAACCCTTTTCTAGGAGATCTTTCAACTGCTCCTTCAATTCTTTCAACTCTACTGGTGTCATTTTATATAGAGGAATAGAGATAGGACGAGTATCTGGAATGAGATCTATGCCGAACTCTATTTCTCTCTCAGGAGGAATTTCGGGTAGATCATCAGGAAAAACTTTTGGAAATTCTCTTACTATAGGGACTGACTGAAAAGGAGGTATCTCAACACTAAAGTCAACAACTCGGACAAAGTGATAGATACAACCCTTTGAGACTAACTTTCTCGCTTTAAGGTACGAAATAAAACGACTCTTAGGCGCTGCTGAGCTGCTACTCCACTCTATGACCGGCTCACTCGAAAACTGAAACTTGACTGCTCGAGTTCTACAATCTATCGATGCATAACAAACATGAAACCAATCCATACCTAGAATGACATCGAAATCTACCATGTCTAACTCAACCAAATCAGCCATGGTGCTCTTGTGATTGATGGAAATAGGACAATCACGATAAACTCTTTCTGCTAGAATAGACTCCCCAACAGGTGTAGAAACACAAAAGGGTTCACGAAGTCTTTCAGGAAGAACATCAAACTTATTTGCAACATAAAAAGTTACAAAAGATAAACTTGCTCCTGGGTCTAGCAAAGCATACACATCAAAAGCGAAGACTTTGATCATACCAATGACAACATTCGGAGAGTTCTCTTGCTCATGGCGACTGGTGATATCATAGAGGCGATTTGCTCCTCCACCGGTACTAGAAGTAGCTCCTCTAGGTGCCGTCCTGTCTGGTGGGACAACTGAATAAGATCGGGCCTTACTGCCCAGATTTCCACTAACTTGCTTGTTCTTTGGGCACTCCTTCATGTGACCCTCTTGTCCACACCTAAAGCAACCCGTCTGGCCTTGACGACACTTTCCTGGATGGACTCTACCACACTTAGCACATGCAAGAACCTGGTTACTTCCTTGTGACACACTGTTATGAGACTGTGCAGGTCCAGCTCTGAAATTCTGCTAACTCTGTCCAGGGTACCCACTTTTATTTCTGGGTACAGGTGCACTAGCAGATGATGGAACAGGTGCTCTTTGCCTTTGTTGAAAGGACGGACGGTTCGTATTACCTTTCTGCTGCTCGGACTCATTACCGGTCTTAGCTCTCTTATTTCTGAACTCTTCTCTGTCCCTCAGCTTTTCTTCTTCAACTTGCTGCACATAGACTATCAACCTTGATATGTCCATGTCCCCGATAAGTATTGCAGCCCTACCTTCTTTACTGGACAATCAAGACAATCCCGCAACAAACAAACTCATTCTACTTCTCATGTCCGCAACTATCTCCGGAGCATAACGGGAGAGTTATGTGAACTTCAGACTATACTCATTAACACTCAAAGACTCTTGCTTAAGTGTGAGGAACTCACGTACCTTGGTCTCTTTCAATTCTTCAGGAAAGAAACGTCCCAAGAAAGCTTCCTTAAAACAGGCCCAACTCGCAGGTGGTGCATTCTCAACTCTGCCCCCTTTTCATTGGTCGAAACAAGTTCTAGCAACATCTTTCAATTGATACGCAGCTAGTTCAACTCAGTATCTGCCACGTGCATCACATCAAAAATCTTTTTCAACTCCTCAATAAAATTCTTTGGATCCACAGTAGTGCTTGAACCCATGAAACTCGGAAGATTCATCCCCAAGAACTCACGAATCCTAGAAGTGTCAGCTCCTTCCTGTCGAACTCCCCTTTGCTGACCAATCTGAGTAGTTACAGCTTGACTCAAAATTCTAATTGCCTCTCTGTAGTCGGCATTAGAAACTTCCCCTTGATCTTGCACTCTCGGGGCATAGGGTAACTCTTGCTCATCCACATAACGTCTAGGAAGACGCCCTCTGCCGACTCTTCGTGGAGGCATGACTATCTGAAATATGCGTAAGCACGAATTAGACAGAAACTTTTTAGAGATCAACTCTAACGCATAGATGAGGGTGAAAGAAATGAGAAATCTTCCTAAATGTTGCAGCCTCCCAATTATAGATGTGGCGCGCTTTACACCGATAACTAGGACTCTACAGACACGACTCCATAGACTCCCTAAGACTCTTGAACTTGCTCTGATACCAAGTTTGTCACGCCCCGAGCCTACACCCTGGATGTGGCTGGCACTCGAAGACCATTGCTGGCCCCCAAGCGAACCCTTGGCCTGACTTTCTTAACTCAGCGGAATAACTCAATGCAATGCAAGGTTTTAAAACAACCTGACTGAAATAAAATCTGGCCAAAAAGGCAACTCAAGTCTCAAAATAGAATATTTACATATATACATAGACGAGAGACTCCAAACCAACTGACTGACTGTCTATGAAGCCTCTAAAATACTGTGATGGATGTTGGGACAGACCCCACGACATCCTAATAAAACAAAACTTGAGAGAACAAATAACCGAGTCCTCCGGAATGCAAAGAGGCTCACCGCTGACTCTGAAGTACTTAACTGGATCAACGGCGAACCGGATGTTGGCCCTAGGTATCTGTGTCTGCATCATCATAAGATGCAGGTCAATTGGCATCAGTACATTGAATGTACGAGTATGCGAGCTGGAAAACTAAACCACAACTTAAGCTTGAAAGGAGTACAAAAGAACTCTTACCTTGGCTCTGTTTAATTCTTGAATAACTGAACTCAATATATAAAGCAATACGACACATGCAATATATAAAGCTTGTAAAACAGTGTAAACAACTTAGCTTTGTTAAAGATATAGCAATAACAACTCAACTTTACTTATATAAAAGTAATATAACTTTAGTGGGAGATTCTTTAACCGACAACCACCACCATGAGCCCTAGTGGTGGTACAACGTTTTACCTCACGTTACCCAAGGACCATCCTATACCTTGCCGTGATATAGGAAACTACTTTACTTAGTGGATCCACTAGCTTAATCTTACGGATTCATCTAAAAAGTATGACCCGTTAACTCCCATGTTGGCGCATGGTTCTTATGGAGAGTTGAGTTTATATGAACTCGTGTCCCCAATTCGTTGCTCAAGACTACTCCCAAAAATAATTTAGCTCATAAGTGTTTTAAACACATCTTTCTTTATTTGAGATAATTACTCAAAACTTTGCCCGAAGGCTCACTTGGAAACAATGTTCCTTTTTCTTGAAAACTAGCCCAAAGGCTCTTTTGGAATCATAGTTCCTTTCTTACTCAAATGTAAAAACATTTGGAAACTTCTTTGGGAATACATAGTTCCCTAATACTTTTGAGAAATGAACTCAACTTTAAACTCTTTACTCAACTTGAAACTCTTAACTTGACTTGAACTTGACTTAACTTGAAACTTGACTTAACTTGAAACTCTTGAGCCTTGAAATGATGTTAAAACATTCAACAAAGACTCTTGGAAAGCTTTAAAGACTTGCTTTGACTCCCTTCTTGAACTTCTAGACTCAACTCTTAACTTCCCTTGACTTGGAAACTTACTCTCCTTGAATTGGAATCATGAATTCAAGGTGTTTGATCACGTGTTATGGACGAGTTCTTGACGTTTAAACGTACCTTGGGGTGTTGGAAACAACTTGGGAACATAGGTACAATACCTAGGAACATGTATGAGAAAGTGGGGAAAGAATAAGAAGACTTGGCGCTCTGAGAGGCGCGGAGCACCAGACCTCAAACTTCAGAGAGGTCTGGTTGGGGCTCTGGTAGGGGCGGCGCCCCAAGGGCTGGACCTCAGAGTCCCTCTTGGGGCGCGCTGGCTGGCGCGACGCCCCAGCCCTTTTCCCCGAAAACTTGACTTTTCTCCTCCTTTTCTCCAACTCTAAACCTTCTAGACTTCAAAGCTTCAACCCCCAAGCCCTTAGGATCATCAAAACCCTTAACATACACTAGTTTCAACTCAAAAACACCACCGGAAACATACACCAAATCAACAAGAACTACAACACAACACAACACAACTACAACTTCAATAATTCCAACCAACAACTTCAATCAAACATATACAATCTTTTCTCGAAATTAAACGAGCTTGGCGTGTGGGGGAAAGAACAAACCCAACACTATGAACTCACATACCTAATAGGGATCACCCCCGACGATATCCACGACAATCTTTTGACGAAAACTAGCTTGATCTTCTCTTTTTCCTCTTCTTCTCCCCTTCACTCTTAAACCCTTACTTTCACTCTTTACAAATGAGACAAACTGATCAAAATCAGTTCAACACACTCATATATATCCAAAAGAAAAGTCTAGGGAAAAGACCAAAATGCCCTTACAAATTTCCGGACGGATTCCCTGCCAACTGCCCAACTTTCAAAGGGCATAAATCGCTCATACGAACTCGGAAACAAGCAAACTCGATGGAGTTGGAAAGATCATTCCACGAACTTTGCAAACATGACTGGAACTACACCCAACTCAACCTGAGCTAGGAGTTAAGACTGCTCAAAGTTGGACAAAAATTCATTATTTTCCAGACGGCCAAATTTCCAGATTTTAAATTCCTTCCAGAAATGATTATTTCCAATTCTAAGCCTCTTCCAAGTTATTTCAAATTGTCGGATGTTACAACCCTTTCATCACCGCCACAATCTTTTGAGAGTGGCAATCCAGGAATAGAACTCCTGAATATTTCCACTGAAATGGCTATCACTCAAGTCTAACCATTCAAGTGAAGGGAGGGAGAATATCCAGGAAGGTATAGTCCCATTCAAGTGGTTTGATGACAAGGTGAGTGATTGTAGGTTTTGCATACCACTTACATCAGAAGGAATTGGACCTGTTAAGGAATTGATTGAACAATCTAATACTTCAAGTTGCGTCCAACTTATGTTAAAGGATAAGAAATCAAGTTGGCCATCAAAGTTGTTATTTCCAAGTGATAACCACCTCAGCTTTCCAAATTTAGAGAAATCTAATGGTCCTTCAAGATGGTTATAACCAAGAACCAAAGTCTCTATGTTGGTAAGATTCCATAGAAGTTTAGGAATAGAGCCTGAGAGATTACAAGAAAATAAATCTAATGTACGCAGTGAAGTTAGATGACCAAATGATTCAGGTATCGTACCAGTAGCATTCACTCTAGTGAGATATAACTCCATGAGTGATGCACTACTATTCCATTTGGTTGTGGGAAACCTAACACTGAGCTGGGGATTGAATGATAAATCAAGAGATTCTAAGTTAGAAAGGTGGAAAACTCCTTCGAGCAATATCCTGTATAACTGTGTGTCCTGAAGGTACAGAGTAGTTAAATAAGAAGAAAAATTCAGAGGAATGGCGGAAGAGATGTTCACATAGCTAAGGTTGAGCTCTCTTTATTGGGTCAAGTTCTTAAGGAGCGGTTCAAAACTATGAGGTCCGAATCTAAGCTCATATGGAGTACTCTGGATACTAAGAACTTGTAATTTAGAAAGATGAGAGATTTCAGAAGGGATCAGACTTGTAAAACTTGAAAACAACAAATCAAGATGCGTCAAACTAGAAAACTCACCAAATTTAGGTGAAATGAGTGATTCAGAAAAATTATTAAAAGAAAAATCAAGCCTTTTGAAATTGGAGAGTTGAAAGAGGCTACTATTGGAGTGAAACTTGCCTTGAAGTTGGCTGCAAGTGAGGTTGAGCTCAATCACTTTTCCTGTCGTCTCGTCACAATAAACTCCATCCCAAGAGCAACAATCTGTGCTTTTGTTCCACGAAAGAGTTTTTGGATATGACTGTATCGATTGGCCTGTTATGTCGAAACAATGATCAGAAGCATCATGACCTATTGTAAACATATGCTTGATTTGTTGAAGAGCAAGAGCTTGATCTTTGGGGCACAAATGAGATAAGGATGAGCAGAAAGCAAGTTGACAGAGTAAGGGAAATATCATAAAAAACAAAAGTTTTACATAACCCATTTCTGCACTAAAATGTTCAAAACTAATTAAGTTGGTAGAGAAGAAATCTTAGTTATGTTCCTTTATTATTCAATAATTTTGATGAGGTATATATAGAACAAATTAAGCAAAGAAATTTACTAGGGAAAATATATTCGTCAACTTTGCGATTTAGAGCGAATATACCTCTTATTAAAAACGTGGTGCATACATCATTTAAATAATAGTGCATATATAACACATGTATGTTGTCTAGTACCTTATCGTAGAAAGTTGTTGTTTTTTGGCTCTCTTTAACAACCATACACACACACAACATTCCCTTTATACTACTAGTATTACAAAAAAAAAAAAAGGAAAAATAAAATTCCTATTTTGTTTTCTCTTACAATCAAAAATCACTTTACTTCTTTTCTCCTCCTCATGATACACCTGGAAGCATTCCACCTTGTGTTTATCAATATTATAAGCAAATTGTGTTTGACAAATCTTTTTTAAAAAGGGCTTTTGAGAGTCAAATTAGGATTAAGGGCAAGTATTAATGTACTTTTAATATTAAGATTATTTTATAGAGAGAAACAAGTTAAAACATCTATTACAAAAAATTAAATTAAATTTTTATTTTTATTAAATTAAAATATTCATATTCAAATTTTCAATCAATATTATACATTTTTTGAAAGGTTGAAATCTGTAATTGTTATTTTTTTCTTTTTTCTAATCATACACAAATATTATTTTACCTTCTTCTTGTTTTCTAATTCTGTAAAATAATAGGTAAAATAATAAATAAAATAATAATACTTAAACGTAAATTAAAATATAAAATTTAGTATATAAAAATAAAAAAAATATTATTAAATGGAATTTAACCAAACATATGAGATATGTTAATTAATAATAAGAGATAAAAAATATTTTTTTGCTTCTTCTCAACATCAGAAAAATTGCTTCTGCTTCTATTTAAAAAACCGTTTTACTGGTTTGCCAAACACCTATGTTTTTTTTCAAAATAAGTGTTTCTAGGCTCCCAACAGCTATTCCAAACAGGCTCTAAAGTCCCACCACTTGTAAAAACACATGCATTTTGTTAGATACCTTATTAGACAAAGATGTCACAAAAAATATCTTTGTTTCGCTGCCTTAACAACCCTCCACACGCACCACACAATTTTCCCTTTTCAATTTTTGACAAAAGAATGAAAGTTTGCTCCAATGAAAATTTCAAGCTCAATTCAAATGTTTATTGAAATAGTAAAAGTCATGATATTATATAGAAATATAAGAAATTAGGGTAGTCAAAGAGAATGAATTTATGTTCAATTGATGTGTTATTAATTATTTTAATATGATATTCCATATTCTTAAAGTTGGAAAATTCAGATCAAGATGAACTTGTTCAATGTTTGTTAATTACTTTTTCAGATTTAGATTTCCTCTATTTTAGAACTAGAAGTGATGAAGCAGAGAGTTAATTTTGAGATAAACAAGGTATGAGCTGCGACGATAAAAAATGCTCCGATGTTATGTTTGTTAGGTGTATGAATAAATTCATGCACTAGAAGTTGATAAGAAGAAGATATGTTTAGATTATTTATACTCTTAATGATGAGAGACGTGTGTGGAGGGGGGGGGGGGGGGTAGACGTCGGTCTATGTAAGCTATATCAAGATAAGTCCCACCTCTTGTAAAAACACATGCATTTTGTCAAATACCATACTAGACAAAGATGTCACAAAAAATATCTTTGTTTTGCAGTCTTAACAACCCTCCACATACACCACACAAATTTCTCTTTTCTAATATTACTAAAAACAAAAGGTTGGATATCTATTTCGTCCTTCAGTCATGCATTATTTTTTTAAAATAGTTTTTTTATATATATATATATATATATATATACTTATATATATTATATACTACCTTAAAAGCATGAACTCCCAAACATGAATGTTGAATTACTATAATACCCTCAATTAAAAATACTCAATTTATTTTATTTATTTAATTTAATTATATTTTATTAAAAGTAGATACCTTTTTTACACTAAACGATTGTGACTTTTCTGATAAGTTGTTACTTTTCCAAAGGATTGTGACTTTTTCAAAGGGTTGTGACTTTACAAAAGAGTTGTGCCTTATCTGATGAGTTGTGACTATTTCGAAGGGTTATGACTTTTCCGATGAACCATGACTTTTTTGATAAGGTACAATAAGTACCTATTCATAGTACTATTTGTTAACTATAAATAGAGGGGTTTCCTCTCACTTTTAAACTATGATGATTTTTTAAGGTTTTCTACTCTTGTCCTTCTTAAAATATCCAAGTGTTATTTGCAACAGTTGGTTAAGTTCAAAATTCTATGAAATTGGAGGTACCACATAAGAAAGAGTTGGTGAACAAATTGTAACAAATCATTCATCAATTCACAATTATATTTTCCTCTTATGATTTTCATCACACAAATACTTCAATATTATTTATATCATTTTAGAAAATTAATAGCCCTTTAATTAACCTACATACACTACTAAAAAACTGCCAAAAAGCGACGGACAAAGGCGAGGGATTGCATCGTTTTTTCTGCCAAAAGCGACGCAGTCAATCTCGTCATTTTTTGGCTCGACGCTTTTCCAAAAGCAACGGACTGCGTCACATTTTTTTTAAAAAAAAATATATTTTTTTAATAATACTGCGCTGTCCGTCGCTTTTTAAAATTTTTACTTTTTTTTAATTTATAAAAAGCGATGAAGTTCCGCCACTGCATGATACACCTGTAAGCATTCCACCTTGTGATTATCAAGCTCAATTCAAATGTTTATCAAAATAGTAAGAGTTATAATATTATGTAGAAATATTGAAAATTAGGATAAATGAAAAGAGAATAGATTTGTGTTCATGAATTGATGTGTTATTCATAATTTTAATTTAATATGCCATATTCCTAAAGCTGGAAATTAATTCATCATGAACATGTTCAATGTTTGTTGATTAATTACTTTTCAAGATTAAGATTTTTTCCACAATTTTGGAACTGGAAGTGGTAAAGTAGAGAGTTAATTTGGAGATAAGCTAGTAAGGTATATATGAGCCGCGGCATAATGTTTCGTTGTCGCACTACAAGTTGATAAAAAAAAATAAAAATGTCACGAGACATTTAGGGGGAAACTATGCAAGTTTTTCTGAATCAATGTAAAGTTAAGTTTACTTTCATCATTTGAAGTCACTGAAGCTGCATACGACTAAAAATGAGTGTTGGTGTTTGAATGTTGAGCGGATTCCATTTGGCCCAATCCTGTCTAGTATTTACTGGAACCAATTATAAGAGCAGCTCAGCTGATACCACTTACCCATAGTGACATCAAACTTCCATCTTGGATAATAATTCTCCTCATCTCGACTGCTATTAAGAATATGTTTACTTGCAATTGAGTTTCTCATATGCATTGAATTCAAAACGATACTCCTGTAGTAATTTAAAACGAAACGCCCAGTTGGTTCATTGACAATGTTGAAGCATAACAGCAAACTTTCATATATAGAGGCAGTGCACTGAGAGGATGTCTGATATTTTAGTTCAGAAACTCAAAATTACACTTCATACCATACATATATAGAGGCAGTGACACGATATGAATGTGGGATTATACAACAATGAAGAACTCATGTAAACAAGACAAATTATCTTTGAATATGTATATATAGTAGATGATGAAAATTATGTTTCCGATCCGCCACTGATTGGTACTGGTTATATGCTATTGTCAGTTCCAAAGGTTTGCTTTTGAGAAATGATGTGGAACAAGTTAATGTGGAATGATGTTTTGCTCATATTGCACATCCTACTTTTACTTTCTTAACTATTTATCGATTGATTGAGCATTGTGCTCCTCTGTAAATAGCCACAGTGATATCTTAGAATTATATACTCAAAATAACAGTAACAGTATAGCTTAGAATGTTCCGACTATCAGGCACTATTTTATTTTCTGATAAGATTGTTGGGTTTTAAAAGTGTGAACAGGAAATGAAGGGTTGTGACTCTCTTGAAGGGTTGTGACCTTTATGAAAGGTTGTGTCTTTTATAAAGGGTTGTGACCGTTTGAAAGGTTGTGCCTTTTCCAAAGGGTTGTGACCTATCTGAAATGTTATCTTTTTTCCAAAGAGTTGTGACCTTTACCCTTTGTTGGCTATAAATAGAGAGGCTTTCTCTCATTTTTCTGCATTGAATTCTTCCCTTCTTCAACATACATTTCTTACAAAACAAAATCGATCGATCGTGTCTGTGTGTGTGATTCGTTGCTGTCATTTTGAGTTCGTTGAAATTATTGAAGTTTGAGGTACCGCTACTTCTTTAATGGTTAATCCATTTTATCATGGGAGGAATTAATCTGCAACCTCGGGTACTTGAGGGGATTAAATTTCTTAAGGACACACAGTGGGTTCTGTGGACTCGAATACTTCTTTGTTTTTCTTTTCATCTTTTATTATTTATGGTTTGCTAATCTGAATACAGGAGATAACAAGCTGAAGAAATTTATATTGTTGGTATTTTTTGTGGTAAGGAAATTACTTCTATTTTCTGTGTTCTTTTTATTGGGAAAAAGAAAAGAAAAAGAGAATTATTTTATCATATGATGAAAGAGATTTGGGATGAATTAGTATTACTTTAATATGTTTGAGTATATTTTCTGTAGTAAAAAGGTTAAGTTATGCACTTTAATTTTTTCCCTATATTCGTGGTTTTATATAAGGCATAACACATAAATATGCCCTTTAACTTGGCTTCAAATTACATTTATGCCCTTCAACTTTGGGTGTGCACAAGTAGACACTTAAACTTGTATAAAGTTGAACAAATAGACACACATGTCCTACATGGCATCCTACATGTCATTTTTTATCCTACGTGGTGTCCTACATGTATTGTGCCATGTAGGACTCGTGTGTTTACTTGTTCTACTTTATACAAGTTTAAGTGTCTACTTGTGCATATCCAAAGTTGGAGGACATAAACGTAAAATGAGGCCAAGTTAAAGGGCACATTTATGTATTATGCCTTTATATAACTATGAGAAGAAGTAAATGAACAGATGTTGTCTTCTAACAATATTTGAACATGAGTTTAGTTTCTCGTTGAAATTCAATGTCTCCTAAGGAAAATTGGAATATGATGGAAATTGGGAAAGAAAGAAAAATTAGCAAGAAAAGTGACTTGCATGAAATCATTGCTGACAGATAGAGTATGATTCAATGGGAGTAAAAAACAGGTTCTATCATTATTTCCCTTGATAGAAACTTCACCAATTTGTTGAATACTCTGTTTGAATGAATATTCTGACTTGAAGAGTACAAAATCTTCGTCAGGAATATTAAGGCCAAATGATTTGAAAAAGATAAAATCTTCATCGTTAGCTAGAAACAGTGTTGTATTTGAGGTTTCTAGAGATTAAAACCTCTTTGGTTTACTACTCTGTCTGAATGTGAAACTGATTCGAAGAATATAAAAACTTCATCAGAATTCAAGGTTCATTCGGTTAACGATTAGAAGAGTATAAAAAACTTCATCTTTAAAGTAGAAACAAGTTGCATCAAGATTGAATCTTTATTGTTAGTATTCTAAATACTAAGTGGACTGTCTAATTGTGACAGAAAGGAAAAAAATACTAGTGACATAAAATTAGTGATTTTTGTGTCTGCAATGGGTGTTTCTATGGATTAAATCTCCAAAAGAAGGCTTCGTGTTGCCAATGTGTAATTTTATGGTATACAATTTGAAAGCATGAGAAAAAAATATGTGCAAAATAATTTCAAATACTTGAAAAATATTTTTAAAAACATATTTAAATTGTGGGGGGTTCTTTACTTGTGATAAAGACAAAAATAAATTTGAAAGTACAATATATGAAATTTAATGACATTCTTGTATTATGTTAGACCCACAAAATTCTTTGAGTATATTTGATATTGTGCTCGTTGAGTCTCTTTTTACTAGTATATGATATGGCTAGTATAAAACCACAAAATTATATTACGCGTTCAAAAGAATTGTGTTCTTTGATGAAAAAGTGTCACTTAAAATATTGTAATTTTTCATTAAAAGATGTCTATTAAATTTTTTTTATTTGTATAGACATGTAAATTGGTGAAAAGTGATCCGTCATGTTTGTGTTGTAAAATAAATATTTTGGTCATATTTCCCTTATTGGACCGATGAGACTATGGTCATGGGTAATTCTATAACAAATTGAATGTTATGGAAAGGTCCTTCTGAAAAGGACATCTGGCATGGTGTTGACTCTAAAACAATGTCTGTATTTGACAAAGTTATAAAACGTAAAGTACAAAATATTTGTATCAAAAGGTTACCTCACGGTAGATCTTTTCAAACTCAGTATTTTTGTTTGTTCTTACTTGCTTGAATTAAATTGTTTGTGACATGAACGCTTGGGACATGTCAATTACAAAACCTTGCAAAAACTGATCAACTTAAAAGTTTTGCCTAACTTCTAGTGCAATAAATCAAAATGTTAAGTATGTGTTGTTGAAAGGAATTTTAATCCCTTAGAATTGATTTACACTGACATTTGTGATATGAAGTCAACACCATCTCGTGGTGGGAAAAAGTGTTTCAAAATTGTTATTGACAATTGCACTAAATGCTATTATGTCTATTTGTTGAATGGTAAGAATGAAACAATAGAAACATATAGGCAATATAAAACTGAAGTTAAAAATCAGTTGGATAAAAATATTGTCATGATTAGAAGTGGTAGATGAGGAGAATATGATTCTTCTTTTGTAGAAATGTATTTGAAAAATGGAATTATCCATCAAATTACTACACATACTCACCTCAATCTAATGAAATTGTTGACAGAAAAAACCGAACTTTGAAGGAAATGTTGAATATCCTACTTATAAGTTCAGGTTTACCACAAAATTTGTGGGGGGTGTTATCATTATAGCAAAAGAGAACAACAAAAAGTTTGTCTGTTCAGAAAGAGAGAAACAAAAAGTTTTGTTTGTTAGTAAAGGGAGTAACAAATAAAAACTTTTGTTTGCCAAGAAAATGTGTAACAAAAAGTTTTGTTTGTTTAGGCTTTGTTGTATCCTGATAGAGAATTGTTTGTCGTCCCTTAAAGTATTTACAAGAAATAACTCTTGAAAGATAGTGATATAACAATTTCCAATACAGTCGATTTCATATGAGAGATGGAAATGAGAAAACTATTCCCAAACGGATCAAAACAGGACATAAGACTGTGGATTGTATGTTCATTGGATATGCTACAAATAGTAAAGCATGTTGATTTATGGTTCATAAGTCTGAACCGTCGGATAGTCAAGTGAAAGGTCTAAACGACCTTGGAAAGAACCAAAGGAGAATGTACTTAATAAAGAGATTCAAAGGTGTAGCAAATGTCAATGGACAAATTACTTCCTCCGGGTTTGATTTTGTAACATTTCTTCTTGAAAATGAGTCCATATATTCAAAGAAGATATGTCTTCTGTGACTCATCCTTTTTGGAAAGAGGCTGTCAATAGTAGGATAAATTTAATCTTGAGCAACCACACTTGAGAGTTGGTTGATCTTCCTCCAAGAAATAAACCTTTGGGTTCAAAATGGATCTACAAAAGGAAAAGAATGTTGATGAAACTATTGATAAATACAAAGCAAGACTTGTTGTCATAGATTTTAGACAATAAGAAAGCCTTGATTATTTTGAAACATAATAGCCACTAACTAGGATTACATCAATTCAGATGTTAATTGCGCTAGTTGCGGTATATAGCCTTCAAATTCATCAAAATGGATGTGAAAACATTTTTTTTTAAATGGAGAATTGGAGAAAGAAATTTACATGGAACAACCCGAGGGCTTTGTGGTTCCTGGTAAAGAAAAGAAAGTCTACAAACTTGTTAAGTCACTTTGTGAACTAAAAACAAGCGCCCAAATAATGACATGCGAAGTTTGACCAAACTATGTTGGCAAATAAATTCAAAATTAATGAATGTGATAAATGTTTTTTTCATTAAAGACAGTCCAAATCACAAGGTCATTGTTTATTTTTTATGTTAATGACATGTTGATCATCAAAAGAGACATTTCTGACATAAATGCTACTAAGCATATGCTAGAAAGTAACTTCGATATGAAAGACATTGAAGTTAATGATGTGATTGAAAAGGTACTTGACAAGTTCAAGTATTTGGATTTCAATATTGTCAAGACTCCAATAAATGTGAGTTTTGTACTTCAAAAGAATGAAGGCAAAAGCGACTCACAATTGGATTATGTTAAGAGTATTGAGAAGTATGGTATATATATCATGAAGTGTACACGATCAGATATAGCGTGTGCTATTAGTAAACTGAGTCGGTTCACGAGTAATCTCAATCAAACTCATTGGATGACAATGAGAAAAAAAAGTTTTGAAGTATTTAAAACATACTTAAAAACTATTGTTTTGCATTATAACTAATATTCAATAGTATTGGAAGAATATAGTGATGCAAATTGAATCACCGGGTCAAATGAAGTAAAATCCACGAGTGGATATGTAATTACTCTTGGTGGAGGAACAGTCTCTTGAAAATCTTTCAAACAGAAATGTATCGCTCACTCTACTATGAAATCTGAGTTTACACTCTAGATAAGGCTGGTGAAAAAGTTGAATGACTCCAAAATTTCTTGAAAGATTTTTGGCTCATACCTTTAGCTCCAGTATGCATCTCTGTAAAAGTTAATTTGCAATAGGTAGGGCATGGAGCATGATGTATAACAAAAAGTCTCATCATATATGACATAGACATAATATCGTTAGAGAACTACTCTCTAGTGGAATTTTTATAATTGACTATGTAAAGTCAAAGGATAATGTGTCGGATCCACTTACAAAAGGCCTAACTAGAGACGGAGGTGATAGATTATCAAAGGGAATGGGACTATGGTCAAGGACAAGCCACTGTGGCGGTAACTTTATCTAGAAGACTGGAGATCCCAAGATCTAGGTTCAGGGAGATCAAACAATCATTGATGATGGTTCAACATTGTCAAAATATTATTTATGGTCCATTCTCATGATAAGACAATGTTCAGTAACAAGGATAAAGGCATTAGGACATTTTAATGGTTTCTAAGTTTGATACAAGGTATATCAAATGGTGTATCTATGGGATAACACATTTAGAAAGCACCTATGTAAGTGTGAAGTGTAAGTCGCTTCAAGGAGAATCCGGTAAGGCCAGTTCTCTACGCACTTATAAACCAAGACGTGTTCATGGCTGAAATGAACAAAACAATGAGAATAAAAAACAATTCAAGGTTTGATTGTGTGACTTATGTTGTCTAGGTATACACCAAAGCTCAATGGTTCAAAGATGTCAAATTTACCGTTTGATCGAGTATATCTGATATATGTTCACTATGGAAAGTTCAAAGGGAAACCCACTTATCCAGATGCAATTAATCCTTACTTACGAATCACACAGTTTTTGATGCATTATATTTTAACAATTTCCATTCCCTATTCATGTGGGGGATTGTTGGGTTCTAAAGGTGTGAACAGGAAATAAAGGGTTGTGACTCTTCTGAAGGGTTGTGACTTTGCCAAAGGGTTGTGACCTTTATGAAATGTTGTGTCGTTTCTAAAGGGTTGTAACCCTTTGAAAGGTTGTGCCTTTTCCAAAGGGTTGTGACCTTTCTAAATGTTATCTTTTTTCCAAAGAGTTGTGACCTTTACCCTTTGTTGGCTATAAATAGAGAGGCTTTCTCTCATTTTTCTGCATTGAATTCTTCCCTTCTTCAGCATACATTTCTTACAAAACAAAATCGATCGATCGTGTCTCTGTGTGATTTGTTGCTGTCATTTTGAGTTCGTTGAAATTATTGAAGTTTGAAGTACCACTACTTCTTTAATGGTTAATCCGTTTTATCTTGGGAGGAATTAATCTGTAACCTCAGGTACTTGAGGGGATAAAATTTCTTAAGGACACAGTGAGTTCTGTGGACTCGGATAGTTCTTTGTTTTTCTTTTCATCTTTTATTATTTCTGGTTTGCTAATCTGAATACAGGAGATAACAAAGATTTTGTTCACACAATCCCCTATGTTATCTGGTGGACAGTTCGGAAAGAAAACAAAGGCGAATGATATTGTTCACACCTGATTATTTTTTATCCTAACAAGTGGTATCAAAGTCATGGTTCAATGATGGAGCCAAGTTAGAGATGGATGTTCATCTTGGCGGGTGTAGTTCTAGCCGCAACTTGTTTGACAATAATGAAGATTTTTGTTGGAGAAATTGTTTCAGAGAGGTTCTCTGTGTTGAGACGTAGATTTGATGGAGGAGATTATGGAGAAGAGATGCAAGATCCTAAAGATTATGTGAAGAAGGTGGATTTATTTTGTCAGAAATTCAGGCCAAGGGGGAGATTTGTTAGGTTTTATTTGCCTTGGTTTCTTACCATACATAAGTTTTCCTTTTAGGAAAAGGTTTTAATATTTTACTGGTCATTTTCTTGTAGGAAAGGTTTTAGGACTCTATAAACATAGGATTGTTTCTTCTAATTTAATTAGCATTCACAATGTAGTCTTAGGGTTTTGAGAGTTGTGGTTATGGGGGAGAATTTTGTGTACCTCCTTGTATTCCGAGTGAATTGGTTGAGGTTGTTTCTCTCTATATTTTGTACTCTCATATTTATAGTGGATTGCTCATCTCCTTTGTGGACGTAGGTCGATTGACCAAACCACATTAAATCTGTCTCTTTAGGTGTGTTTCTCGTTTGTCTTCTTACTCATGGTCTTTCGAGGTTTGCTTTGCTAGCTTCCGCATGACACCTCAATTATTTTCGATCCTAACACTTTGCTTATGCACTAGGATAGTCACAGAAATTTACTATGAAGACAGTGTCTTCTGTAGTGTGCCTACTCAAACCGGTTTTCCGCATCCAAGACTTTGTTTTGCCACCAAGGACAGTCTTAATAGGTAGACGTTTAGCTTGTTAATGAAATTACTTAATATGTAACAAACTATTGATAAACGAAAACTAATGCTTTTATTCACAGGGAAATGCACACTTCAAAAACATCACGAATGAAAGAATTAGTCTTATATTTTCATCACCAGCTACATATATACTAGACTTGAATCATGCAATTTTCAAAAACAAAAAATTAAATTAGTTGGTCCTCGAAGAAGCAAAATAATGTCTCTCGCTCCTCCACTGAATCTGAGTATAGGGCATTGGCTAATGCCCTTTCTGAAACCTTGTGGGTTACCAATCTTCTCACTGAGCTGCGCTTTACAGTGCATCAGTTGCCTACCATTTATTGTGACAATCTTGTAGCCACATTCCTGAGCAAAAATCCTGTCTTTCATAGCCATGTGAAGCATGCTGCAGTTAATTTTCACTTTGTTCGCCACCATGTAGAAATAAAAAGGGTTCAGGTTGTTCATGTCCATGGTGCCAATCAAATCGCTGACACTCTCACCAAGGCACTGCCTAAACCTGCTTTCCAGTAAAATCTATTCAAGTTAGGCTTAGTGACCCATCGTCTAACTTGAGGGGGCGTATTGGCACTGAACGACTCAGCCCTGTTAGCTACTGTTAGTTCAGTTTAGTTAGGATACTGCAGCAGTCATTGTTTATTTATATTACGTTATTAGTGTTTGCTTAGGAGTCTTCTTATTCTCTCTGTAATTCTATTTAATACTCTTTTAAGTTCATTAATAATGTATCTTCTTTCAGCACTTACTCAGTGTTTATAAGTTCATCAAAACTCTCAATTTGAACAAGGCCGAAAGCAGAGGTTTATTACACAGCTGATCCAGTGTAATAAGCTCCTCCTGCTCCGTGTAGAAAGAATTTTGTCCCACCAGGACGGAGCTGCAGCCGTCATGGTTGGTTTTGCAGGCATTAACATCACTTCAGTAGCAAGTATTGAACTACAAAATGGGAAAATTCAGTCCACAGAACAGAATGTTTTGCTCTATTTTAAGTGTGCAGATAACAATTAAAATTGTATACTTGAAATGTGTAAAAGACTTGACATCGATTGTCTCTTATTACATCTTATATTATTTTTTTTACTGCTGAAATGTGTATTTTGTTTCAAAAGGAGCTAGAGTTTGTACTTAAACATGTTGCATAAGCAAGAAGCTTATTATCTATAAAGAAGAAGAGATCATCAATTTGATCCGAGCTCTGCTAATGAGAATGACTTATTTAATTAGTGTCAACAGTATCATGCTTGAACAGGACTAGAAACTGTGTGCTCTTTATAGTACGAGGCCTTGCGTGTATCTTTAACCATTTGTTGTAACAGAACATCTAGTACTCCTTTGAGCTAATCCCTTTATTGGTTTCGAGCATAAGCTCAAGAACGTGTCGATTTCCTAGCTAGGTAATCCTGTACTCTTTTATCTGGTTCTGGAAGAGCATCACGATGAAGTCATGACTCATCAAATTAAGCGGCTCTGCTGGATTTCATCCTGAATGTGATATCTCTGCTAGGATTTAAACCTTAGTATCCAATTTTTCAATTGCGGTCGTTGTTATTCAAGCTATTGTATACTGATCAATATCGAGGAATCTTTTTATATTTCAAAGTACACGAGAATTTGGAATTGTTTTAGTATCTTTAATGTGTGCTTTCTATTCTTATTCCAGCTTTCTAGCAAATCATCTCATGTTTTCTACTGTTATTCCAGTTTCCCTTTTGACCCCTTTGCATTCTATGCAATTCTATGGTTTTTCCTCGCAATTGAATTTGTTGAGTCACAAGAGAAGAAAACTGGAACATATAAATAAAATGTAACAAACACTTTATGAAGCAAAACACAAACACTTTATGAAACATCACAAACTATGAAATTAAAAGCTTTTGTTCTCATCCCAGCAATGCAGTGGGGACTTGAATCCTGCAAATTTCAAAATTTAAGAATTAAAGTTAAAAGCTTTAAGGATGAAGGAGGTAGAAATTTTATGGATATAAATTAAGTTGAATACCTGGAGGTTACATACTAATATCTTTTGTTGTGCTTTTTCATTTTCGTAAGAATTTTGTGTTCCAATTCTACATCCATCCTCGAAAACCATGCTGGATATTGAGTTGACAACATTATGTATATTATGGATAGTCCAATAACAAGTCCACAACCATAACCCATGAGAACTGCCTGCCAACTTATAATTGCTGAATCTCCTCCTCCTCCTCCTTCTTCTTCTTCTTCTTCATCTAGCCCAAATGGAGTTGTTGCTTGTGGTACCCCTTCATCACTGCCACAATCTTTTGAGAGTGGCGATCCACGTAACCCATCATTCCCTTGGTATGAACTATTCACAAACGTATTAAATTGATTTCCTTTAGGGATGCATCCAACAAGATGATTGTGAGAGAGATTTAAGACTTCAAGTGATTTGAGGGATGCAAGTTGTTGTGGAATTTCTCCGCTGATTTTGTTGGATGAGAGATCCAATGATTCAAGTACAGATAACTGGTGCAGTGATGCTGGTATAATACCTTCCAAGTGATTATGCGATAAGTTCAACGTGCGAAGCCCAATGAGATCTCCAATAATGCTTGGGATATGACCTTCAAATCTATTCCTTGAGAGATCGATAATCATGTCTGTAATCAAAACTCGAGGAAGTTCCTGATCTAGTCCCTTTGTTGTCACTATCAAGGAATTTGTGTAATAAGCAGAAAATTCTCCTGCTACATATTCTCGGGTTCTACTGTTCTCACCAATTATTTTCATGGCTTCAAAATTCTCAAAAAGGCTCACTGGTATATCTCCACTAAATTCATTGGAAGAGAGATCTATGACTCGAATTTGAGCAAACAAGTTGTCAGTCCTTGAATCTTTTATAGGGCCATAGAACTTATTTGATCTCAAAATCAAAATCTGCAAATCAGGTAGGTTTCCCAACCATTTAGGAAATGTGTCATTCAACTCATTGTTACCTAAATCAAGAACTTCCAAATCTTTGCAATTGATCAAAGATTGTGGGACTTTCCCCTCTAACTTATTCCCATCAAATTTAATGACTGCAAGTTGGTTTCCTATACTAAAAGTAGTATTAATTGTCCCGCTAAGACTATTGTTGCTTAAATCCAAAGCCTGAAGTTCACTCATCTCACCCAAACATAGTGGGATTGTTCCCTCCAAATTATTGCTCCCCAAATTTAGCACTTGTAGTGTTTTCAGATTGCAGATGGTTGAAGTGATCTGTCCACTGAGATTATTGTGCGAAAGGACAAGAGAATATAGATCACGCTGGTTTAGGAGTGACTTTGGAATAGGACCTTGAAGCTGATTTTGTTTTAGAATAACGGAAAACAATGTTTTGGACTTGAACTCCTGAATGTTTCCACTGAAATGGTTATCACTCAAGTCTAACCAGTCAAGTGAAGGGAGGGAGAATATCCAGGAAGGTACAGTCCCATTCAAGTGGTTTGATGACAAGAAGAGAACTTGAAGGTTTTGCATACCACTTACATTAGAAGGAATGGGACCTGTTAGGAAATTGAATGAAAAAACTAATGATTCAAGTTGTGTCCATCTGCTAAAGGATAAAAACTCAAGTTGGCCATCAAAGCTGTTATTTCCAAGTGATAACGACCTGAGTTTTCCAAATCTAAAGAAATCAGAAATTGGTCCTTCAAGATGGTTATCATTAAGGTCCAACTCCTCTATGTTGGTGAGATTCCATAGAGGTTTAGGAATAGAGCCTGAGAGATTAGAAGAAGCTATTCTCAATGTACGCAGTGAAGTTAGATGACCAAATGATTCAGGTATCCTACCAGTAGCATTCACACCACTGAGATATAACTTCATAAGTGATGCACTGCTATTCCATTTGGTTGTGGGAAACCTAACAGTGAGCTGGGGATTGTCCGATAAATCAAGAGATTCCAAGTTGGAAAGGTGGAAAACACCTTCGGACAATATGCCGTATATCTGTGTGTCTGAAAGTTCTAGATTTGTTAAATAAGAAGAGAAATTCAGAGGAATGGTGGAAGAGATGTTCACAGAGCTAAGGTGGAGCTCTCTTAATTGGGTCAAGTTCTTAAGGAGCAGTTCAAAATTGTGAGGTTTGAATCTAAGCTCATATGGATCACCCTCAATACTAAGAACTTGTAATTTAGAAAGACGAGATATTTCTGGTCGGATTATACCTATAAAACTTGAATACGACAAATCAAGATGCGTCAAACTAGAAAGCTCACCAAATTTAGGTGAAATGTACGATCCACTGAAATTATTAAAAGACAAATCAAGCCTTTTGAGATTAGAGAGTTGAAAGAGGCTACTGTTGGAGTGAAACTTGCCTTGAAGTTGGCTGTCAGCGAGGTTAAGCTCAGTCACTTGTCCCGTCATCTCGTCACAATGAACTCCATCCCATGAGCAGCAATCTATGCTCTTGTTCCATGATAGTAATTTCGAATAAGAATCTATAGTAAACATGTGCTTGAATTGTAGAAGAGCAAGAGCTTGATCTTTGGGGCACAAATGAGATAAGGATGAGCAGAAAGCAAGTTGACAGAGTAAGGAAAATAGCATTAACAAAACAAGTTTTACGTAACCCATTTCTGCACTAAAATGTTCAAAACTAATGAAGTTGGTAGATAAGAAATCAAAAATCTTTTCTTTGTTCCTCTATTCAATAATTTAGATGAGGTATATATAGCACAACAGTTCAGGTAGAAAATCCTTCATATTTTTTATAGATTTCTTGGTGTGTAGACCTTGACTTAAAGGAAAGGATTCACAATGAAAAGGACTCTTAAAATCTATAGTTGATATAGAAATTGTAAAAGCTTGATGTTATTTAGGATATGCCCATGTCATAGGGTGTTATAATATTTTTAAAATAATATAGAAATAGTAAAAGTTTAATGTTATTTAGTGACAATTTGTACTCTTTGTAAATGTCCCTAAACCCTTCAAAGTTTTTATTGGTAGGATAAGAGTATTTCTTGGTGCATAGATCTTGACAAATATTTCAGGTCAAAAATTCATTTTTTTTTTATTAGTTATGGTAAAATTGTTATTTGGTTTATGCATCTGATTTTATATTAACTTGATGATGATTAAACTTATATTCTAATAGTTCTAAATATTTACATATTCCCACCTTTAATACATATATTGGACCTTAAACTTGGCTTCAAATTTTAACTTTGACCTCCAACTTTCATAGTGCACAAACAGACACTTTAACTATCCAACCTTTTAATAAATAAACACGCGTGTCTTACCTGGCAAAACGCGTGATGTGCATGTTTTTTGTGCGAGTTAGGAGTGATTTTTGAGGCCTACAACAGTAAAAAAAATTGCTGAAATGACAACTTTACCCTTAATTAATTTTTTATTTTTTTTAGTTCAAAAATGCATGTGTAAAGTGTTTAATTAGTTGGAAGCCATTGAGTGGCTCACTAATACACGTGGCAGCGTTTGCATTTCACGCTCTTGGCTCCAAAAATCGCGTGTTTATTTATTAAAAGGTTGGATAGTTAAAGTGCTGTTTGTGCACTATGAAAGTTGGAGGTCAAAGTTAAAATTTGAAGTCAAGTTTAAGGTCCAATATATGTATTATGCCTTCCCAAGTCAATACACGAGCCATTCCAAGAAAAGTTCAAATAAAAGCTACAATAGAAAAATTCTATCACAAAATTGGCTCACATGCATATATCTCTACTATAACAAAAGTGGCTCACATATATTTCTACCGTTATAAAAGTGGCTCACACATACCTTTCCATCAAATTGAAGTGAAAAAAAGTAATTCTAATTTATTTTTTAATTTTTAATTTTAAGGCAAAGTACAAATATACCCCTCAACTTTACGATTTAGAGCAGATATACTCCTCATTAAAAAGTGATGCATATATACCTCCATTGGCTAACAAACGGTACATATACACCCTCGTTGTCTAATAAATGGTATACATTTACCCTTTTCATTAACAAACTGAATTTTCTTAAAAAATAATCTTAAAATTGGTTTTTTAAGTCAAATTTATTGTTGTGGATCATAAATTAATTAATGTTATCATCCACCGACGGATGTGGCGGATGAATGAATCACAAATTAAGCAAAAAAAAATCTAGTACTTCTTCTTTGGAGTAATCAATTCCAAGACGCACACCTACTAACTTTGATCAGTCAAATTTTAAGTTGTCAATTACATAGTCATATTCCCATTCTTGGGTGAAATTCTACCGAAAGAACTTTTTTAGACTATTAAAATCTACTGTCTAATATAAAAAATTTATATTAGAAGAATACCATAATTATGATAATAATTAAAACAAATTATGTATGCATATAAATTATGATAATAATTAAAACAAATTATGCCATGGCATCCACATGACATTTAACAACTTCCGTTAATAAGAAGGGCACTTTTGACCCAATAGTTTGACGGGAAGGATAGTTTTGAGCCGAAATATAGTTTAAGGGTAAATATAATCTACTTCGGATAGTTTAAGGGTATTTTTGACCCTAAAATAATTAAGTTGAGGGGTATATAAAATTATCCTTTTCTCTTCAATCAATTTAAGTTTTGAGAGCAAAAAATAAAAGTCTTGTAAGAGTAGATGTTGATGTTTTGGCCTTGACAAAAACGATTAAGTTGAAAATTCAAAAAAAAAACTTATTTAGTTAGGATAAGAGTGTTAACTAGTGTAAAGACCTTGACTTAAAGGTAAATAATAAATCTAGTAAAAAATCACTTCAAATTTTGGTGGGACTGATTCATTAGGTCCAGATAGACAAATATTGTGAACCACAAATTAAGCAAGGAAAAATCTATCACAGCTAATCAATTCTAAGAAGCTCATTCAGTCACTTTCAGTCAACTTTTGAGTTGTTAATTACGTAACACATTTTCTGGTGAAATTCCATTGAAGAATCTTTTTTAGTCTATTATGAAAATAATTGTAATAATACAATTTTATTTGATACATTATCAGTCTTAAAACGTCATAATCCCAACTTTCTACACGTAATTCAGAATTCAGACCCACATTGTTATGCATTATAATCTCATTTGTCAAATTAGTACTACCAGGCATTATGGAGAAAAAATCACCTAGAGAATATTATGTCTAAAATAGTAAGAAATAGTTATTATATCAATTGAAGTCTTAGAGAAAGAAAAGTGAAGGGAGTTTTGGAACAACACTTAAGTGTCTCTGAGGCACGTCTAGGATTACGTGTTTAAATTTTTTTAACCCTACTAATGCGGGATGCTTTGTGCACAGGATAACCTTTTCTTTCTTAGAGGAGAAAGAAAAGTCTATAAGAATGATAATCAGTGTATAGATTTTAACAAAAAAATATTGTAACCATCCCAACGTGTGTGAAGGTCATTTAATCTAATAGTAGTCAAGTAACAAATAATTATTTTATCTATTAAAATTCTTAGAGAAAAAAAGAAGAAGATGAAAGAGTCTATAAGAGTATTAATCGGTGTATAGACTTTGTTAAAAACATCTCAAGTCTAGAATTCAAAAACATTTAATTAGTCAAAATAAGAGTAATAATTAGTGTATAGACCGTGAGAAAACAATATTTTTAAGTCAAAATCCAAAACAATAGTGATAGATTAGGATAAAAGTGTTGGTTGGTGTATAGACCTTTAACTTCCAAGTCAAAAATGCCAACTTTTTTTTTCTTTTCTGATAATCTAGAATGGATTTGATAATTTTAGTGTGTTCTTTTAATTTTAGGGTGTACAACTAAAGTCCTGCATAAGAAGTTGATAAGAAGAAAATATGTTAAGAGTAGTGATCTCAAGTCAATGCACAAGTCATTGCACAAGAATGACTTGAGAATATATATTAGCTTTAACAATTATCTAATCAATCTAAATTAGGAAAAGCCACAAGTACCCCTTGAATTATGACCGAAATTTAAAGACACGCTCTATATTTATAAGGTTCCTATTAACCCCCTCCCCCCCCCTCCCAAACTTTTTTCCTCTATATTGGTTTGCACCTTATGTGCTGACGTTGAGCTGCAACTCAATTTAATTAGTGGCGCGACACCACATGTATATATGTTTTTTTTTAAATATTATTTTTATTTCTTTGCCTGATATATAAAATAAGTTAATAGACATACTATGTTTTTTTATTTTTCTTTGCCTTGTATTTAAAACATTCTCAAACACACGTAATTGTTTTTTCTTTTTCATTTTTTTTTACCTTCTTTCATTGGTTTCTATTTATTTTATTTTCAATGTCTTTGCTTTGAATTTGATTTCAAATTTAACTCCAAATTTCTGATATTTAATATAAGTTAATTTTGGACAGATGCCAAATACTTAAGGAAATCAAATAAAACATAAAAAGATTAAAGCATTAAAATTAAATGACACTTTTTAAAAATAAAATTTCATGTAATTGAGAATATCGGCTTTAACAATAAAAAATAACTATTTAATCAATTTAAATTCTTCTCAAAACCACCGTCGAATAATATTAATTAGTGTATATGCCTTGACAAAAACTTTTCACGCTAATAAATCAAAAATAGTTCGATTAGTTAGGATAAAAATACATTGATTGATGTATAGACCTTGACAATAAAATCTCCAGTAAAAAATCTTTTAAAAGTCTTGATTGGTTGGGATAAGAGTGTTATATGGTGTATAGAACTTGACCTAAAGGTAAAGATTCCTAAAACTTTTGATTAGCTAGGATAAGAGTATTTCTTGGTGTATAGACCTTGAAAAAGAAATATCAAGTCAAAAATCATTCTTTATTTGATTGGTTAGAATATATATATATATATATATATATATATATATATATATAAGTGTGTTATTTGGTTTATACACTTGATTGAATATTAACTTAACTATGATCAAACTTACATTCTAATAGTACTTCTAATGAATTTACATGTTCCCAAATTAATGCACGAGTCATTACAAAGAAAAGTTCAAATAAAAGCTACAAAAGAAAAATTCAATCAGTTATAATGCATTTTGTTTGATATTTTAGTAGACGAAAATTTCACAATTTTCAAGTCTCTGCAAGTAGTCCTGGTCCCATTATGACGCATTATTAGTTAAGTAGGAAATAATTAGTTAATCATTTAATTTTTTAGAAGGAAAAAAAAAAAGAAAAGTCTATAACAGTATATAGTGATGAATGGGCCTTGACAAAACAATTGATTTGAAAATTCAAAAAAAAGTTTGTTTAGTTAAGATAAGAGTGTTAGGCACCTTGACTTGAAAGGTAAAACAGAAATTCAATTAAAAAAAAATGTAACATCCGGTAAGTTGAAATAACTATGAAAAAGCTTAAAAATCGGAAATAGTCATTTTTGGAATAAAATTCAAAATCTGGAAATTTGGTGAAGTGTGGGAAATCAGTGAGTTTTGGCCAACTTTGAGCAGTCATAACTCCTAGCCTAGGATGAGTTAGGAGTAGTTCCAGTTATTTTTGGAAAGCCCTTGGAATGATCTTTCCAACGCCGCCGATTTTACTCGATTCCGAGTTCGTATGAGTGAGTTATGCCCTTTGATAGTTGGGCAGTTGGCAGGGAATCCGTCCGGAAATTTTAAGGGCATTTTGGTCTTTTCCCTAGCCATTTCTTTTGGGGTTATATTGTTGTGTTAGGCTGATTTTTGGATCATTTTGGTCCCATTTTAAAGAGTGAGAGCTAGGGCTTGGGAGTGAAGAGGAGATCAAGCAGGTTTCCGTCGTGGATATCGTCGGGGATGATCCCCACTAGGTATGTGAGTTCTTAGTGTTGGGTTTATCCTTTCCCCCACACGCCCAGCTCATTTTATTTCCGAGAAAAGCTTTGTTTGGGTTGTTGAAGTTGTTGGTTTGTGTTGTTGAAGTTGTTGGTTTGTGTTGTTGGAAGTTCTTGTTGGTTTAGTACATGATTTGATTGTGTTTTTGAGTTGAATCTCTTGTATGTTGAGGGATTTTATGATCTTTAGTGTTTGGAGTTGAAACCCTTAGGGTGGTTTAGAGTTGGAAAAAGAGGGAGAAAAGTCGAGTTTTTCTGGGGAAAGGGGTGGCGCGTCGCGCCTGCCAGCGCGCCCCAAAAGAGCTTCTGAGATCTCTCCTTTGGGGTGCCGCGCCTAGCAGAGCACCAGCAAGTCCCCTCTGAGCTTCAAGGGCTGGCGCTCCGCGCCTTGCAGAGCGCCAAGGACGCCAAGTTCCCCCATCCTTTTCACACTTTCTCATGTTTGTTCCTAGGTATTGTACCTATGTTTCCTAGTTGTGTCCAACACTCCAAGGTACTTCTAAACGTCAAGAACTCATCCAAAAACGTGTGATCATACACCTTGAATCCATAATCCAATTCAAGGCGAGTTAGTATCAAGTTAAAGTGAAGTTAGAGTCAAGTCAAGCAAAGTTAAGAGGTAAGTTCAAGCAAGTCTCTAAAGCTTTTCAAGAGCCGTTATTAAACATTTTACCTTCGTTTTAAGGTTCAAGTTTCAAGTCGAGTAAAGAGTATAGAGTTCAAGCCAAGTGAAGAGTCTCAAGTTTCAAGTTAAGTCAAGAGCATAAAGTCGAGTCCATTTCTCAAAAGCTATTAGGGAACTATGTATTTCCCGAAGAAGTTTCTAAATGTTTTTTTTTTACATTTGAGTAAGAAAGGAACTATGATTCCAAAAGAGCCTTTGGGCTAGTTTTCAAGAAAAAGGAACATCGATTCCAAGTGAGCCTTTGGGCTAGATTTTGAGCAATTATCTCAAACTAAAGAAAGATGTGTTTAAAACACTTATGAGCTAAAGTATATTTTTGGGAGTAGTCTTGAGCACTGAGTTGGGGACACGAGTTCATATTAACTCAACTCTCCATAAGAACCATGCGACCAACATGAGATTTTCTCGGGTCATACTTTTTAGATGATCACGAAAGTTAAGCTAGTGAATCCACTTAGTAAAGATAGCTTCCTATATCACAGCCAGGTATAGGATGGTCCTTGGGCAACGTGAGGTAAAACGTTGTACCACCACTAGGGCTCATATTGGTGGTTGTCGGTTAAAGAATCTCCCACTAAAGTTATATTACTTTTATATAAGTAAAGTTGAGTTGTTATTGTTTTATCATTAACGAGCTAAGTTATTTACACTATTTTGCAAGCTTTATATATTGCATGTGTCTTATTGCTTTATATATTGAGTTCAGTTATTCATAAGTCGAACAGAGCCAAGGTAAGTGTTCTCTTGTACTCTTTTCAAGCTTAAGTTGCGGTTTAGCTTTCCATCTCGCATACTCGTACATTCAATGTACTGATGCCAGTTGGCCTGCATCTTATGACGATGCAGATACAGGTACCTCGAATCAGCATCCTGCACGTCGTTGATCCAGTTGAGCACTCCAGAGTCAGTGGTGAGCCTCATTGCATTCCGGAGGACTCAATTATTTTGTGTTCTTAGTTTTGTTTCATTAGGGTGTTGTGGGGCCTGTCCCAACATCCATCTCAGTATTTTAAAGGCTTCATAGACAGGCAGTCAGTCAGTTAGTTTTGAGTTTCTCATCTATGTATATATGTAGATATCCTATTTTGAGGTTCGAGTTGCCTTTGTGGCCAGATTTTATAAGTTAAGTTGTTTTGTAACCTTGCATTTGCATTGAGTTATTCTGTTGAGGTTTCCGCTGAGTTAAGAAAGTCAGGCCAAGGGTTCGCTTGGGGCCAGAAATGGTCTCCGGGTGCCGGTCCCGCCCAGGGTGTAGGCTCGGGGCGTGACAAAAAATCACTTCAATTTTTGGTGGGACTGATTCATTAAGTCCCAATAGACAAATATTGTAAACCACCAATAGATGTGATGGATTGACTGTAATTTTAATGAGGTATATTGTGAATTGCAAATTAAGGAAAGAAAACTCTACTATTGTTGCTTTGGAGTAATCAATTATGAGGAGGTCACCTTGTCACTTTCAGTCAAATTTTGAGTTGCCGACTTTATATTCTCAAGTCAATGGACAAGTCAGAATAGCCCATTTTTGCAGTAAAACATTCAAAACTTGTAACTTAGTAGAGAAGAAATCAAGAAATCTTTGTTTGTTCTGTTGTTCAATAATTTTGATGAGGTATGTATAACACAAATTAAGCAAAGAAATTTATTAGGGAGAAAGAGAAAATACATCCCTCAACTTTGTGATTTAGATTGGATTTATCTCTCATTAAAAATGAGGTACATATCTACTCGCGCCATTTAATAAATCTTTATACTTCTTTTCTTCTGGCTCACAACCTAACGAATAGTGAAGGGGATAAAAATCAGCATTTAGGTTTGGGAAGAAATCTTATGTTTCTTGTACTGACGTTTAAAATTGTAGAAGATTGCACAAATAATGGTTTTCAAATGCAAAATAAACCATTGACGCAATTCAAACGAGAATCTACCGGGATATTAAAGGGGAGTTCATCAAAACTCTCAAATTGAACAAGGTCGAAATTAGAGGTTTGTCCATCTTCCTTTTGCTAATTAGCAGTGTAACAAACTCCTCCTGCTCCATGCATAAGGAATTTTGTCCCCCAAGGATGGGTCATAGAACGACAATTATGGATATCCACAAAATTTGAATCGAATACAAGAGAATTACAGGATCTAAAAACGTACACGCATTAACGACTTAATAGAAAGTCATGAGAATATTTCAAACATTATTTCGTGAGAAATTATTACTTTTTTCCGACAAAATTCATCTTCTTACTGGCGGCTAAACTTTTTGCCTCTCCATTTCCTCATAACTTTAGAATTAGGATTGCAAAAAAAAAATTGTACATTTTTAATTTGGTTGTTTGTTTTAAAATCCTAGACACAATATTGCAAGTAATCTTCTTGACTCTTAAAACAAATAATTAGTTTTAAAATTATTTATCTCACCGTTTATACTAAAATGACGGTTAAGCTATCCCCGGCAAAGTCCATTTATATAAATTAACAATGGAGAGAGTGTATAAATAAATAAATGTTGGAGCCACTCCTAGAATCAAATACTTAGTCTAATTGGGAGACCAGGAAGGTGGTATGGATTGGGGTTTTTTTCTCTGTATTTGACAAACCTAAGTAATTGGGGATCTGTAATTCTCATTTGGATGATCAATAAAATAAGTTAATTGTCTAAAATGAAATAATCATTATATATTACTTCAAATTGCAATTTTACCCTTTAGCTTAAAAATTATTCCTTTTACATTTTATGTTTAAACAATAAAAACAAAATTAAGCACATTCATTTTCTGTACAAGATTTGGACATTTACTCCTAGTTATTATAACATAACTGACGTTTACCATCGTATTTCATTATAACACAATAGAATCACGCAACACACGTTACTAGTGTACTTCCTGCTCGTGAAAAAAAAAAAGGACAAGGTTCAGTTCAAATTTGATTGTTTGTCGCATGTGAACAAATTCCGCAAAAAATCTGTGTGAATTTTAAAAAGTTGAGTCATTATTAGTAATGAAATCATAATTTATAATATTTTTTAATCCCAACAAAATTGATGTAATGTCTGATATTGAGTGTATATAAGTTGAATATTATATTTTAGATTTGATTAAATGAAGGTAATAATTATTCATAATTTTCATCTTTCACATTTTCAACGTTATTTGTTCGTCCTTTGAGTTTCTACTGTTACATTAACATCTGTGCATATCTTTAATTTGCACTTTACATAAGTAATATACCAAAATGTAAAGTCATTTGAATTTTTCCTTTATCTCTACAACAATCTACTTTTTTTTCTTTGTTGTATTTTGCTCACCTCTATACAAATTTGTGTGACAATGACTATTGGATACACGTGCGAAGCACGTGCCTAGAGACTAGTCAAAATATGTTATATTTGAGAGATAAGAAAACAAAAGGAAAAGAAAAATGGTCTCTAGGCTATGGTGAAAAATAAACAAGCTTCCATTAATCTTATTAATTATAATCTTCCAAAATTAATTAGAGATGATCCATAAATTGAAAACAAAGAAAAAAAGGGACATAATTAGATAAATAGAAGATATGAAAATTACAATAATGATGAAGTCAATAATATTGGAACTACTCATTGTACTCTCTGGTACTCCTTGTTGCACATGGTTGTACTCTACATCTTTTTCTTCTTTGATCGGAAGTTTCGAATTACTCCCTTCGTGCTTCTATATTTGTCTAGTTTGTATTTTGCACTCTCCTTATAAAAAAATATTAATGAAGTATTTATTTTACCAAATTAATTTTATTAATGTTACTTTGAAATTTTAAATTCGACCACTAGTACTCCAATTAATTTAAATAATAATTACTTAATGATAATGGTAAAATTTAAATTAATTAATACAAGACAATGATAAGATATAAAATTAATTAATTATGTACACTCTCGATTCTTCAAATTTCTGGTTCTTATTTGCATCTTTTTTTCTCATTCTTTAGTAATTCAAGCATACTGAGAAAAAGAGGATTTTTTTTCAATCATCATTATGTTTTACTTTAATCAAACATAATTAGATTGAGATATACTCATACAAAGTTAGAGATAATATCTCAAATGGTCACTCAACTTTGGATTATTTTCTAAGAAAGTCACTTAACTTTGGTTTTTAACTTAAAAATCACTAAACTATGAGTCTTTTTCTCAGAAAGTCACCCAACTTTGATTTTTAACTAAAAAGTCACTCAACTATGAGTGTTTCACTACAAAGTCACTCAACTATGAATGTTTTAATTACAAAGTCACCCAATCTATTTAATTAATTTTTTTCATTAGAATTTACAAACATGAAATTTTTATTTCTAACTAAAATTTTAAAAAATAAAAAAATATCCATTTAAACCGTTTAATAACCCGATCAGCTAAAAATATAATGTGATGTCTTGCAATTTGAAATAACTATGAAGAAGCTTGGAATTGGAATTAGTCATTTTTGGAAAAATTCAAAATCTGGAAATTTGCTGAGTATGGAAAAAAATGAGTTTTTGGTCAACTTTGAATGATAATAACTCCTAGATCAGGATGATTTATGTGTAGTTATAGTTATGTTTAGAAATCCCTTGGAATGATCTTTCCAACGCCGCCGAGTTTGCTCGATTCCGAGTTCGTATGAGTGAGTTATGCCTTTTGGAAGTTGGGCTGTTGGCACAGCCGCACAGGGCAGTTTAGTCCGAATTTGTAAGGGTAAATTGGTCTTTTCCCTAACCATTTCTTTTGGTTATATTAAGGTTTTAGACTGATTTTAAATCAATTTTCCCTTTTTAAAAGTGAAAGTTAGGGTTTTGGAGAGAAGAGAGAAAGAAGAGGAGAAAGAGAAGAAGAAGCAAGGATTTCGTCAAGATCGTCGTGGATATCGTCGAGGGTGATCCCTACTAGGTATGTGAGATCATAGTGTTGGGCTGGTTCTTTACCCCACACGCCAAACTCGTTTTTAATTCCGAGAAAGATTTGTTGTGGTTGTGTTGTTGAAGTTTCTTGTTGGTTTAGTACATATTTCCGGTTGTGATTTTGAGTTGAATCTATTGTATATTAAGAGTCTTTATGATACTAAGTGTTTGCTGCTGGAACCTTTGAGGTTGAGAGGGTTTAGAGTTGGAAAGAAACAAGGGGAAAAAGTCGGATATTAGGGGGAAAAGGGCTGGGGTGTCGCGCCAGCCAGCGCACCCCAAAAAGGGACGCTGAACTTTCCCCTTGGGGCGGCGCGCCTGGCAGAACGCCAAGCACTCCCTCTGAAGTTTGAGGGCTGGCGCCCCGCGCCTCTTAGAGCGCCAAGGACGCCAATCCTTCCCTTTACCTTTCATTTCCCACTTTTTCATACATGTTCTTTGGTAAAGTACCTATGTTTTATAGTTGTTTCCAATACTTTAAGGTACATCTTAACATCCCAAACTCATCCATAAACGTGTGATCATACACCTTGAATTCATAATCCAATTCGAGGAAAGTTAGGATCCAAATCAAGTGAATTTAGAGTCAAGTTTAAAAGTTAAGAAGCAAGTCTTTAGTGTTTTTTTTCAAGAGTCTTTATTGAACATTTTACCTTCATTTTAAGGCTCAAGTTTCAAGTTGAGTAAAAGGGTATAGAGTTTCAAGTTGAGTAAAGAGTATAGAGTTGAGTTCATTTCTCAAAAGTTATTTGGGAACTAAGTATTCCCAAAGAAGTTTATAAATGTTTTTACATTTGAAGTAAGAAAGGAACTATGATTTCCAAAAGAGCCTTTGGGCTAAGTTTTGAGCAATTATCTCAAACTAAAAGAAAGAAGTTTGTGTTTAAAACACTTATGAGCCAAAGTATTTTTGAGAGTAGTATTGAGCACCGAATTGGGGAAGCGAGTTCATATTAACTCAACTCTCCATAAGAACCATGTAGCCAAACATGGGATTTAACGGGTCATACTTTTTAGATGATCACGTAAGTTAAGCTAGTGGATCCACTAAGTGAAGTAAGGTCCTATATCACGGCAAGGTATAGGATGGTCCTTGGGCAACGTGAGGTAAAATGTTGTATCATCACTAGGGCTCATAGTGGTGGTTGTCGGTTAAAGAATCTCCCACAAAAGTTATATTACTTTTATATAAGTAAAGTTGAGTTTGTTATCGTTTTATCCTTAACGAACTAAGTTGTTTACATTGTTTTACAAGCTTTATATATTGCATGTGTCTTAGTGCTTTATATCGAGTTCGGTTATTCATGAGTTGAATAGAGCCAAGGTAAGAGTTCCTTTGTACTCCTTTCAAGCTTAAGTTGTTGTTTAGTTTTCCAAATCTCATACTCGTACATTCAATGTACTGATGTCAGTTGGTCTGCATCTTATTATGATGCAGACACAGTTACCTAGGATCAACATTCAGCATGCCGTTGATCCAGGTGAGCACTCCAGAGTCAGTGGTGAGCCTCTTTGCATTCCGGAGGACTCGGTTATTTTGTTTTTCTTCAGTTTTGCTTTATTAAGATGTTGCAGGGTCTGTCCCAATATCCATCTCAGTGTTATAGAGGCTTCATAGACAGTCAGTCAGTTAGTATTGAGTCTCTCATCTATGTATATATGTAAATATTCTATTTTGAGACTCGAGTTGCCTTTTTGGGCCAGATTTTATCAGTTAAGTTGTTTTATATCCTTGCATGGCATGAAGTTATTCTGTTGAGTTAGATTTCCGCTGAGTTAAGAAAGCCAGGCCAAGGGTTTGTTTAGGGCCAGCAATGGTCTTCGAGTGCCGGCCACGTCCAGGGTGTAGGCTCAGGGCGTGACAAACTTGGTATCAGAGCACAGAGTTGAAGAGTCCTAGGGAGTCTATGAAGTCGTGTCTGTAGAGTCCTAGTTATCGGTGTGAAGCGCGCCACATCTATAATTAGGAGGCTGCAACATTTAGGAAGATTTCTCATTTCTTTCATACTCATTTCGTGTGTTAGAGTTTATCTCTAAAAAATTTCTTTCTAATTCATGTTTGCGCGTGTTTCAGATAGTCATGCCTCCACGAAGAGTTGGTAGAGGGCGTCTTCCTAGATGTTATGTTGAGGAGCAAGAGTTACCTTATGCCCCGGGAGTAAAACATCAAGGGGAAGTTTCTAATGCCGAGTTCAGAGAGGCAACTAGAATTCTGAGTCAAGCTGTAACTAATCAAATTGGTTAACAAAGGGGAGCTCGACATGAAGGAGCTGACATGTCAATGATTCGTGAGTTCTTGGGGATGAATTCTCCGAGTTTCATGGGTTCGAGCACTACTGAGGATCCAGAGAACTTCATTGAGGAGCTTAGGCCTTTTACTAATGCCCCCACACTAAAAGAGAGAAATCTATGTAACTTTGGATCTTAGCAGCAGTTTCCGAAAAGACTAATAGCCCTTATTCTGAAGAAGATTTTTTAGGTGACGCATGTGGTAGATATTGAGTGGGTTGAACTAGCTGCGTACCAATTGAAGGATGTTGCTAGAACTTGGTTCGACCAGTGGAAAGGGGGCAGAGTTGAGAATCCCCCACCTGCAAATTGGGGCTGTTTTAAGGAAGCTTTCTTGGGGCGTTTATTTCCTCGAGAATTGAAAAAGGCCAAGGTATGTGAGTTCCTCACACTTAAGCAGGAGTCTTTGAGTGCTCATGAGTACAGTTTGAAGTTCACACAATTATCTCGCTATGCTCCGGAGATGGTCGCGGACATGAGGAGTAGAATGAGCTTGTTTGTTGCTGGACTATCTCGTCTGTCGAGTAAAGAAGGTAGGGATGCAATGCTTATTGGGTACATGGACATATCAAGGTTGATGGTTTATGTGCAGTAGGTTGAGGAAGAGAAACTGAGGGACAGGGAAGAGTTCAGAAATAAGAAAGCTAAGATCGATAATGGGTCCGGGTAGCAGAAAGGTAATACATTTCGTCTGTCCTTCCAACAAAGGCAAAAGGGACCTGCTCCATCATTTTCTAGGGCACCTGCACCCAGATACAGAGGTGAACATAATGGCCAAAATTCGAAGGACTTCAAGGCTAGACCAGCACAGTCTTCAGGTAGTGTGGCACAAAGAAGTAATTTGCTTCCTGCATGTGCTAGGTGTGGTAGAACCCACCCGGGTAAATGTCGTGATGGTCAGACAGGTTGTTTAAAGTGTGGACAAGAGGGTCACTTCATGAAGGAATGCCCTAAGAATAAGCAAGGAAGTGGAAATTTGGACATTAAGGCCCAATCTTCATCAATTGCTCCCCCAGACAAGATGGCACCTAAAAGAGCTACTTCTAGTACGAGCGGAGGAGCAAACCGTCTTTATGCACTCACCAGTCATCTTGAGCAAGAGAACTCTCCGAATGTGGTCATTGGTATGATCAAGGTCTTTGCTTTTGATGTGTATGCTTTGTTAGACCAAGGAGCAAGTTTATCGTTTGTAACTCCTTACGTTGCAAATAAGTTTGATGTTCTTCCTGAAAGACTTTGTGAACCCTTTTGTGTTTCTACACCTGTTGGGGAGTCTATTCTAGCAGAAAGAGTCTATCGTGATTGTCCCGTTTCCATCAATCACAAGAGCACCGTGGCTGATTTGGTTGAGTTAGACATAGTAGATTTCGATGTCATTCTAGGTATGGATTGGCTTCATGCTTGTTATGCATCGATAGATTGTAGAACTCGAGTAGTCAAGTTCCAGTTTCGGAATGAGCCGGTCATAGAGTGGAGTAGCAGTTCAGTTGTGCCTAAGGGTCGTTTCATTTCATACCTTAAAGCGAGAAAGTTAGTTTCGAAGGGTTGTGTCTGTCACTTAGTCCGAGTTAATGACTCTAGTGTTGAGATACCTCATTTTCAGTCAGTTCCTATAGTAAGAGAGTTTCTAGAAGTTTTTCCTGATGATCTACCCGGAATTCCTTCTGAGAGAGAAATAGATTTCAGCATAGACCTCATTCCAGGTACTCATCTTATCTCTATTCCGCTATATAGAATGGCATCAGCAGAGTTGAAATAGCAGTTGAAAGATCTCCTAGAAAAGGGTTTCATTCGACCGAGTGTCTCACCTTGGGGTGCTCCGGTCTTGTTTGTGAGGAAAAAAGATGGTTCCCTCAGGATCTGTATAGACTACCGCCAGTTGAACAAGGTTACTATCAAGAATAAGTATCCTCTTCCGCGGATTGATGATCTTTTTGATTAGCTTCAGGGTGCTACTTGTTTTTAAAAAATTGACCTCAGATCAGGCTATCATCAATTAAGAGTAAGAGAATGTGATATTCCAAAAGACAGCTTTCAAAACCAGATACGGTCATTATGAGTTTTTGGTCATGTCTTTTGGTTTGACCAACGCACCTGCAGCATTCATGGACCTTATGAATAGAGTCTGCAAACCTTATTTAGATATGTTTGTTATCATTTTCATTGATGACATACTAATTTATTCAAGGAATGAAGAAGATCATGCTAGTCATCTCAGAATAGTTCTTCAGACTTTGAAAGATAAAGATTTGTATGCCAAGTTCTCTAAGTGTGAGTTTTGGCTTGAGTCTGTGGCATTCCTAGGCCACATTGTGTCTGGTGAGGGAATTAAAGTTGATACTCGAAAAATTGAGGCAGTGCAGAATTGGCCTAGACCCACATCTCCAACTGAAATTAGGAGTTTCTTGGGTTTAGCTGGCTATTATAGAAGGTTTGTAGAGGGGTTTTCGTCTATTCCATCTCCTTTGACCAAGTTGACTCAGAAGACAGTGAAATTTCAATGGTCTGAAGCTTATGAGAAAAGCTTCCAGGAATTGAAAAAGAGGTTGATTACTACTCAAGTTTTGACTTTACCAGAAGGTACTCAAGGTTTTGTGGTGTATTGTGATGCATCTAGGGTTGGTTTGGGTTGTGTCTTAATGCAGAATGGCAAGGTTATAGCTTATGCCTCCAGACAGTTGAAAGTTCATGAGAAGAATTACCCAACCCATGATTTAGAGTTGGCTGCTGTAGTATTTGCTTTAAAGATATGGCGTCATTACTTGTCTGGTGTGCATGTTGATATATTCACTGATCACAAGAGCCTTCAATATGTGCTTATTCAGAAAGAGCTTAATCTCAGACAGAGGAGGTGGTTAGAATTACTCAAGGATTATGACCTGAGTATTCTTTACCACCCAGGTAAGGCTAATGTTTTTGCTGATTCTTTAAGCAGGTTGTCTCTGGGAAGCACCGCCCATATTGAAGAAGGAAAGAGAGAGTTAGCAAAAGATGTGCACAGATTGGCACGCCTGGGAGTCAGACTTATAGATTCCGCAGAAGGAAGAATAGAGGTGACGAGCGGGGCTGAGTCATCATTTGTATCAGAAGTGAAAGAGAAACAAGATCAAGATCCCATTTTTCTTGAATTGAAGGCAAATGTTCAAAAGCAAAGAGTATTAGCTTCTGAACAAAGGGGAGATGGTGTATTGAGATATCAAGGTAGATTGTGTGTACCTATGGTGGATGGACTCCAAAAGAAGATTATAGAGGAAACTCATAGCTCCAGATATTCCATTCATCCAGGTTCCACAAAGATGTATCGTGACTTGAGAGAAGTTTATTGGTGGAATAGCATGAAGAAAAACATTGATGAATTTGTTGCTAAATGTCCAAATTGTCAGCAAGTGAAAGTTGAACACCAAAGGCCCGGTGGTTTGGGTCAGAAGATAGAACTTTCGAAATGGAAGTGGGAGTTGATCAATATCGATTTCATCACAGGGTTGCCAAGGTCTCGCAGACAGCATGATTCTATTTGGGTAATTGTCGACAGAATGACAAAGTCAGCCCATTTTCTACCGGTAAAGACTACTCATTCAGCAGAAGATTATGCCAGGATATATATATTCGAGAGATAGTGAGACTTCATGGAGTTCCAGTCTCCATTATTTCAGATAGAGGTGCACAGTTTACCACACAGTTCTGGAAATATTTTTAGAAAGGCTTGGGTTCAAAGGTGAACTTAAGTACTACCTTTCTTCCTTAGACTGATGGACAAGCAGAGTGCACTATTTAGACTCTAGACGATATGTTGAGGACTTGTGTGATCGATTTCAAAGGGAGTTGGGATGATCACCTACCTCTCATTGAGTTTGCCTACAACAACAGTTATCACTCTAGCATCCAGATGGCTCCATATGAGGCTCTTTATGGAGAAGATGTAGATCTCCTATTGGATGGTTTGAAGTTGGTGAAGCAGGGTTGATAGGACCAGATTTAGTTCACCAAGCTATGGAGAAGGTGAAAGTGATTTAAGAGAGGTTGAAGACAGCACTGAGTCGTCAAAAATCCTACACTGATGTTAGGAGAAGGGCGTTAGAGTTTGAAGTAGATGATTGGGTATATTTGAAAGTTTCACCCATGAAGGGGGTTATGAGGTTTGGTAAGAAGGGGAAACTTAGTCCCCGGTATATTGGACCTTATCGCATAGACAAGAGGGTTGGCAATGTAGCTTATGAGTTGGAGCTACCACAGGAACTAGCAGCGGTTCATCTGGTTTTTCACATCTCCATGTTGAAGAAGTGCATACATGATCCTTTATTGATCCTACCAACTGAATGTGTTAGGATCAAGGATGGATTAACTTATGAGGAGATTCTTGTTCAGATTTTAGATCGCCAAGTTCGTAGGTTGAGAACGAAAGATGTAGCATCAGTCAAGGTCCTTTGGAGGAACCAATTTGTCGAGGAAGCTACTTGGGAAGCCGAAGAGGACATGAAGAAGAGATATCCATATCTCTTTGAATCCGGAGGAAATGCAGATCAAGGTACTAATTTCCTTCTTAGTGCTCTTTAATTTATACTGAGCATGTAGTAGTTGTTGTTGTTGTTGTTTGCATGGTTGTTTGTTGGGTGTTTGAGTTGATGTTACACCCTTAGCCTAGTAAGAGTAAATTCATTCGAGGACGAATGTTCCTAAGGGGGAGATATTGTGATGTCTTGCAATTTGAAATAACTATGAAGAAGCTTGGAATTGGAATTAGTCATTTTTGGAAAAAATCAAAATCTGGAAATTTGCTGAGTATGGAAAAAAATGAGTTTTTGGTCAAATTTCAATGGTAATAAATCCTAGGTCAGGATGAGTTAGGTGTATTTCCAACGCCGTCGAGTTTGCTCGATTCCGAGTTCGTATGAGTGAGTTATGCCCTTTGTAAGTTGGGTTATTGGAATAGCCGCACAGGGTAGTTTAGTCCGAATTTGTAAGGGTAAATTGGTTTTTTCCCTAACCATTTCTTTTGGTTATATTAAGGTTTTAGACTGATTTTAAATCAGTTTTCCCTTTTTAAAAGTGAGAGTTAGGGTTTTGGAGAGAAGAGAGAAAGAAGAGGAGAAAGAAAAGAAGAAGCAAGGATTTCGTCAAGATCGTCGTGGATATCATCGGGGGTGATCCCTACTAGGTATGTGAGATCATAGTGTTGGGCTGGTTCTTTCCCCCACACGCCAAACTCGTTTTTAATTCCGAGAAAGATTTGTTGTGGTTGTTGAATTCTTGTGGTTGTGTTGTTGAAGTTTCTTGTTGGTTTAGTACATGTTTCCGGTTGTGATTTTGAGTTGAATCTATTGTATATTAAGGGTCTTTATGATTCTAAGTGTTTGCTGCTGGAACCTTTGAGGTTGAGAGGGTTTAGAGTTGGAAAGAAACAAGGGGAAAAAGTTGGATTTTTGAGGGAAAAGGGTTGGGGTGTCGCGCCAGCCAGCGCACCCCAGAAAGGGACGCTGAACTTTCCCCTTGGGGTGGCGCGCCTGGCAGAACGCCCAACAGGCCCCTCTGAAGTTTAAGGGCTGGCGCCCCGCGCCTCTTAGAGCGCCAAGGACTCCAATCCTTCCCTTTACCTTTCATTTCCCACTTTTTCATACATGTTCCTTGGTAAAGTACCTATGTTTTATAGTTGTTTCCAATACTTTAAGGTACATCTTAACATCCCAAACTCATCCATAAACGTGTGATCATACACCTTGAATTCATAATCCAATTCGAGGAAAGTTAGGATCCAAATCAAGTGAAGTTAGAGTCAAGTTTAAAAGTTAAGCAGCAAGTCTTTAAAGTTTTTTTTTCAAGAGTCTTTATTGAACATTTTACCTTCACTTTAAGGCTCAAGTTTCAAGTTGAGTAAAAGGGTATAGAGTTTCAAGTTGAGTAAAGAGTATAGAGTTGAGTTCATTTCTCAAAAGTTATTAGGGAACTAAGTATTCCCAATGAAGTTTATAAATGTTTTTACATTTGAAGTAAGAAAGGAACTATGATTTCCAAAAGAGCCTTTGGGCTAAGTTTTGAGCAATTATCTCAAACTAAAAGAAAGAAGTTTGTGTTTAAAACACTTATGAGTCAAAGTATTTTTAGGAGTAGTATTGAGCACCGAATTGGGGAAGCGAATTCATATTAATTCAACTCTCCATAAGAATCATGTAGCCAAACATGTGATTTAACGGGTCATACTTTTTAGATGATCACATAAGTTAAGCTAGTGGATCCACTAAGTGAAGTAAGGTCCTATATCACGACAAGGTATAGGATGGTCCTTGGGCAACGTGAGGTAAAATGTTGTATCATCACTAGGGCTCATAGTGGTGGTTGTCGGTTAAAGAATCTCCCACAAAAGTTATATTACTTTTATATAAGTAAAGTTGAGTTTGTTATCGTTTTATCCTTAACGAACTAAGTTGTTTACATTGTTTTACAAGCTTGTTATATTGCATGTGTCTTATTGCTTTATATTGAGTTCGGTTATTCATGAGTTGAATAGAGCCAAGGTAAGAGTTCTTTTGTACTCCTTTCAAGCTTAAGTTGTTGTTTAGCTTTCCAGCTCTCATACTCGTACATTCAATGTACTGATGCCAGTTGGCCTGCATCTTATTATGATGCAGATGCAGGTACCCAGGATCAGCATTCAGCACGCCGTTGATCCAGCTGAGCACTCCAGAGTCAGTGGTGAGCCTCTTTGCATTCCGGAGGACTCGGTTATTTTGTTTTTCTTCAGTTTTGCTTTATTAGGATGTTGCGGGGTCTGTCCCAACATCCATCTCAGTGTTATAGAGGCTTCATAGACAGTCAGTCAGTTCGTATTGAGTCTCTCATCTATGTATATATGTAAATATTCTATTTTGAGACTCGAGTTGCCCTTTTGGGCCAGATTTTATCAGTTAAGTCGTTTTATGTCCTTGCATGGCATGGAGTTATTCTGTTGAGTTAGGTTTTCGCTGAGTTAAGAAAGCCAGGCCAAGGGTTTGCTTGGGGCTAGCAATGGTCTTCGAGTGTCGGCCACGTCCAGGGTGTAGAATCGGGGCGTGACATATAATATATTACCTTTTATTTTATCCCTTTTCTCCAATTGTGTGTGAATATAGCGATCTCCATTCATTGTTCATAAAATGTAGAAGTTACAAAATTACTTTTTTAGTAAATTCAAAATTTTAGAATATTAGGATCGAAAGATGCATAACTTCTAACAATGATACATAATGAAGGAACAAAAAGATGTGATAAAAAAAAATTGACTTGAATTTGTTACTAATGTTTCTCTTACCGTTAAGTTAATTAAAATTTGGTCTTTACATTTATTTTATTTTTGGTAAAATGGTGTTTACATGTTGTTGATTTTAGAGTGCTAGAGTTAAATTAATTAAATGGTTTAAATGAATATTTTTTTTAAAAAAAATCATGTAAGTAAATTCAGTTGAAAATAATAATTAATTCATTAAAATAATATATTTTCAACCGATCGGGTTATTAAATGGTCTAAATAAATATCTTTTTATTTTTTTATAATTTAGTTAGAAATAAAAATTTCATGTGTGTAAGTTTTAATTTAAAAAAAATCAATTAAATAGGTTGAGTGACTTTGTAAGTGAAACACTCATAGTTGAATGACTTTGTAAGTGAAACACTCATAGTTAAATGACTTTTGAGTTAAAAATCAAAGTTGAGTGACTTTCTGAGAAAAGAACTCATAGTTGAGTGACTTTTGAGTTAAAACCAAAGTTGAGTGACTTTCTGAGAAAAAAGAGTGCATAGTTGAGTTACCATCTGAGATATTAACTCTACAAAGTTGTGGAATAAACAACCTCATAAGACAAAAATCAATCAAAATCTCGCATTTTATAGTCAACTCTTGCTATAAAATCAATTTTATCACTAGTTCAAGAAAACTAAAAAAGTAAGTACAAACATTGCTAAACTAAGAAGAACCACATATCGGTTAGAGATGGTTCGTAAATTCAGAAGCAAGAAAATAGATTAAATGAGAAAATGAGATTTGAATAGAATCAAACTCACCTTCACATAATTTGAGTCCTTTATAGTACGAGACTTAATGAGCAAAATTAAATTGAATAGAATGAGAAAGTGAATCAGTATCCTCTTCGCCGTGTTTATATTCCTCTTGGACGTGAAGTTATTCACTTAATAATTAGATTGAATGAAGAAGCACAATAGGGTTTCCCTTACTGGTTCAAATGCCTCTTTTTTGGACCAAGATATTCTCCTAAAAAATTGAATTGAAATGATGAAGTGAATGAGGGTATAATCTCGCGTTTTATAGTCTACTCTTGGAAACTGAGTTATTCCCTTGAAACCTCATTTGTTCAATTTTGACAATTCAAATTTGCTACTTATCAATAAAGACGAGAATGACTTCTAAATTTCAACAATATGGACTATTCAAGTTTTAAATCAACTAGTTCCTTGACATGTGTGTTGCACGTGAGTCCTTAGTTACTTTTTATAGATCTATTAGAACAATTAAAATTAGGGGTGGGCATTCAATAGTTCGTTCCAGATTCAATTTTATTATTTCGATTTTTTCTGGTTTTTGAAATTATTGTACCGAACACCTAACTAGATTAATCCAATTCGATTCGATTTTTGTCATTTGGTTTAGTTCGATTTATTAGTAGGATGAAATACCTCAAACTAGAAGAAATTGGAATTGCGGCAATAATGGTGAACATTGGTTGCTAGCCGAAAAATCAAAAAAAAAATTGGTTCGGTTCGATATTTCAATTTTTTGGTATTCCAACCCTAGTTAAATTTCTATGAAAACATTTGTGTAATGAATAATAAATACAATAAATATAAATTAATATTTAAAAATACTAGTTTCTGGACACATACATTACACGTTTGTGTTGTGTGATATTTTCTCGATTTGTTAAACTAATTAGAAGGGCATGTAATAAGTAATAAAATACAATAATTACAAATAAATTTTTAAAAATATGAGGAAAAACATCAAATGGTGCGAAATGGACGCATTTTAATGTTTAAATTTAATTCCTTTTAAGTATCCGACCATAAATTTGAAACTTCAATTAGTAAATAACAAATTTTCAATAAGTCATAAATGACTAGTTTCAGCTCAATACAGACTTAAGACAACAAAAAATTCATAGAAAATTAAATCAAAAAGTCTAATAGAGAAAAAACATACAAAAAATAAAGAGAGAAAAAATAGAGCATACACATCCTTCTTAAGACCTTAATATTACAATATAGATGAAAAAGAAATACATAATTTTCTGAGTTCTTGTCGACTCCTCTCATATTCAATCGAAATTCAAGAGTCTTCTTCATCGAGTCAAACAAAACATGATTCAACTAGCACAATAATGATACAAGTGTTTCACTACTTCAATTTGACCACTAGTGCTCCAATTAATTTTAAAAATAATTACTTAAGAATAAGAGACAATGGTAAACTGTAAATTTAATGAATTATGTACTATCTTGGTGCTTTCCAGATTTGCATTCTTCAAATTTCTGGTTATTATTGACATCCTCTTTCTCTTTCTTTTGTAATTCGAACATAATGAATTGAATGAAGTGCAATAGGGTCTCCTTACTGGTTCGAATGACTCTTTTTGGTCACCAAGATATACTCATTGAAATGAAATGATGAAGCGAATGAGGGTATCTCACATTTTATAGTTTACTCTTGGAAACTGAGTTATTCTCTTGAAACCTTATTTGTTCAATTTTGACAATTGAAATTTGCAGCAACTTATCAATAAAGACAAGAATGACTTCTAAATTTCAACGATATGGACTATCCAAGTTTTAAATTAACTAATTTTTGGATACATGAATTGCACGTGAGTCCTTAGTTACTTTTTATAGATACGTTAGAATGGTTAAAGCTAGGGATGGACAATTGGTAGTTCGGTTCAATTTTGTTTTTTGAATTTGTTGTTCTGAATTCCTAACCGTATTAATCCAGTTCGATTCAGTTTTTTGTAATTCTGTTCAGTTCGATTTATTAGTAGGATGAAATACCTCAAACTAGAAAATTTGGAATGAAAACCTAAGGGCTAACTGCTAAGTGTGTGCTATAGGCTGAAAAGGAAATAAAAGTATTAATAATTAAATAATATCTAATATAGTATGTATAGCAGTGCATAAATTTTGGTTAAATCGAAATATCGAACTACAAAAATTATGTTACGGAAAATCAAACCAAAAACCCAAAGTTACAAAATTATGAACCGAAAAATCGAAAAAAAATTCGGTTTGGTTCGATATTTCATTTTTTCGGTATTTATGTCCAACCCTAATTAAAATTTTATGAAAACATGTGTGCAATGAGTAATAAAATACAATAATTAAAAATTAATATTTAAAAAAACTAGTTTCTTGACATGTGTGTCCTGTGTGATTTTTTTATCGATTTGTTAAACTAATTAAAATAGCACGTAATAAGTAATCAAATACAATAATTACAAATAAGTTTTTAAAAATATGAGGAAAAACACCAAATGGTGGGCGTATTTAATGTTTAAATTTAATTTCTGTAAATTTGAAACTTCAATTAGTAAAAAAAATAAATTTTCAATAAAGTCACAAATGACTAATTTCAACTCAATACAGCCTTAAGTCAATAAAAAATCATAGAAAATTAATTCAAAAAGTCTAATAGAGAAAAAACATACAAAAAATAAAGAGAGAAAATATAGCATACACATCCTTCTTAATACCTAACCATTACAATATAGATGAAAAAAGAAATGCACAATTAATACATGATTTTCCGAATTCTTGTCGACTCCTCTCATATTCAATCAAAATTTAAGAGTAGTCTTCTTTATCAAGTCAAACTAAAACATGATTCAACTAGTACAATTATGATATAAGTCTTTTACTACTTAAATTTGATCACTAATACTCCAATTAATTTTAAAAGTAATCACTTAAGGATAAGAAAAATTGGTAAGATGTTAAGTTAATGAATTGTGTTCTTCATATTTCTGATTATTATTGACATCCTCTTTCTCTTTCTTTTGTAATTCGAACATATGAAACGTTCTATACTCTAAAATACAAAAGACAAGATCTATCAACAAATTTATTGAATTAATTACACATGCCCACTCAAAGTTAAATCTTTCCTCCATGCTAATAATTAGTTCAAAGTTGAAAAACTAATAAAATTTTGATCAATTCTAGAAATTTGAATCAAGAAAGATTTTTTTATTCTTTTGATAAAATTGAGCAGGACAATAATTAAGAAACAAAAGAGAAAAATTGTTTTTTTTTTTCAATCATCCTTTTGCTTTACTTTAATCAAACTTAACTAGATTAAGATATACTCATACAAAGCTGTGGTTTAAAAAACTCCACAAGACAAAAAACAATCAAACTCTAGGACAGAACATAGGAAAAATCAATTTTATCACAAATTCAAGGAAAGCAAAAAAGTGAGAACAAACATTGCTAAACTAAGTAGAACCTCATATCTGTTAGAGATGGATCCGTAAATTCAGAACCAAGAAAATACATTAAATTAGAAAATGAGATTTGAATAAAATCAAACTCACCATTACATAATTTGAGTCCTACATAGTACGAGACTTAATGAGTAAAACAGAATTGAATAAAATGAGAAAGTGAATCGATATCCTCTTCGTTGTGTTTATATTTCTCTTGGACGCTGAGTTAATAGTTGGATTGAATTGTTCTGTTTTTAACTGCTAAGATAGCAGACTGCAACTTTGGTCCATGGTTTCCTGATGTTTCTTCAATCTTTTGATGAAAAATGATCATGAGTCTGTATACAAATATATTTGAACACTGTAACTAGTAACTACAGATTTTTATTTTTGTGAACTTAAAGTGAGGTGTTCAATGTTTGTGTGATGATGTCATGTGACATAGTTCAGAGAAATAGAAATCAATGGGGCTTCAAGTGCCTGCGATAAGAGCTTGAAGGACTTCTACCCACTCTAACAATGTAATTACGAAAAAGATAAGATAATAACTTCATAAATTTATGAACTGACTTGCGGGTGAGACCAATTACTCAACTAATAGCTAGGATGAACTCAAGCTAACAGTCTCCATGTAATAAACAATAAAAAAGAAGATGAAAAGAAAACAAATATGGATGAGTCCCAAAGGAAGAAAAATCATGTCTTTATTCATAGGATACTAACACTACATAAGCATTACCGATTATGAATGGTAAAGGCTTATATTTGCTTCAGCGTAACATATTAGGCTTGAATCCTGCAATTTTTAAAAAAGAAGACTAAAAGTCAAGATCTTCAAGGATGAAGGAAATAGAAAATTCATTGCTATATAAAAATTAATCTTTTGAAGGAAAAAGATCAAGTTAATACCTGGAGGTTACATATCCTTTTTTGTATTTCTTCATTCTCGTAAGAATTTTGTGTTCCAATTCTACATCCATCCTCAAAAACCACACTGGATATCGAATTGACAACATTATGTATATTACGGACAGTCCAATAACAAGTCCACAACCGTAACCCATGAGAACCGCCTGCCAACTTATCATTGATGAATCTCCTTCTTCTTCTTCTTGATCTAGCCCAAATGGAGTTGTTGCTTGTGGTACCCCTTCATCACTGCCACAATCTTTTGAGAGTGGCAATCCACGTAACCCATCATTCCTTTGGTATGAACTATTCTCAAACGTATCAAATTGTTTTCCTTTCGGAATGCATCCAACAAGATGATTGTGAGAGAGATTTAGGACTTCAAGTGATGTGAGGGATGCAAGTTGTTGTGGAATTTCTCCGCCGATTTTGTTGGATGAGAGATCCAATGATTCAAGTACAGATAAATGTTGCATTGATGCTGGTATATGACCTTTCAAGTTATTATGAGACAAGTTCAACGTACGAAGTCCAATTAGATCTCCAATAATACTTGGGATAGAACCTTCAAATCTATTCATTGAGAGATCGATAATTATGTCCGTAGTCAAAACTTGAGGAAGTTCAAGATCCAGTCCCTTTGTTGTCACTATCAAAGAATTTGTGTATAAAGTAGAATATGTTTCTGCTACATACTCTGGGGTTCCACTATTCTCACCAATCATTTTCATGGCTTGAAAATTCTCAAAAAGGCTCACAGGTAAATCTCCACTGAATCCATTGGATGAGAGATCTATTACTAGAATTTTAGCAAACAAGTTCTCAGTCCTTGAATCATTTATAGGGCCATGCAGCTTATTTGATCTCAAGTTTAAAATCTGCAAATCAGGTAGGGCTCCCAACCATTTTGGAAATGTGTCATTCAACTCATTATTACCTAAATCAAAGAGTTGCAAATATTTGCAATTGATCATAGATCGTGGGACTTTCCCCTCTAGCTTATTCCCATCCATTTTAATGACTCTGAGTTGGTTCCCATTACTAAAAGTTGTATTAATTGTCCCACTAAGACTGTTGTTGCTTAAATCCAAAACCCAAAGTTCACTCATCTCACCCAAACATTGTGGTATTGTTCCGTCCAAATTACAACTTCCCAAATTTAGCACACCCAAATTCAGATCGCAGATGGCTGAATCAATATGTCCACTGAGATTATTTTGAGAAAGGATAAGATAATATAGTCCCTGCTGGTTTAGGAATGACTTTGGAATAGGACCTTCCAGCTGATTTTGTTTTACAGAAATGGAAAACAATGTTTGGGATTTGAACTCCTGAATCTTTCCACTGAAATGGTTATCACTCAAGTCTAAATCAAATAGTGAAGGGAGGGAGAATATCCAGGATGGTATAGTCCCGTTTAAGTGGTTTGATGATAAGCTGAGTGATTGTAGGTTTTGCAGTCCACTAACACCCGAGGGAATTGGACCAGTTAGGTAATTGGACGAAAAGTCTAACGTTTCAAGTTGTGTCCAGCTTCTGTTAAAGGGTAAGTACTCAAGTTGGAGATCAAAGTTGTTATTTCTAAGTGAGAACTCCCTGAGCTTTCCAAATCTCAAGAACGGAGAAATTGGTCCTTCAAGATGATTATTATGAAGGTCCAAAACCTCTATGTTGGTGAGATTCCATAAAGGATTAAGAATGGGCCCCGAGAGATTGGAAGAACTCATCACTAAGTCAACCAATGAAGTTAGATGGCTAAATAATTCAGGTATCTTACCAGTGAAATTCACACCACTCAGATATAACTCCATGAGTGATGCACTGGTATTCCATTTGGTCGTGGGAAATCTAACTGTGAGCTGGGGATTGTTTGTTAAATCCAGAGATTCTAAGTTGGAAAGGTGGAAAACTCTTTTGGGCAATATCCCACGTAACTGTGTGTATGGAAGCCATAGAGTTGTTAAATAAGAAGAGAAATTTAGAGGAAAGGTGGAAGAGATGTTCACAAAGTTAAGGTCGAGCTCTCTTAATTGGGTCAAGTTTTTCAGGAACAATTCAAAATTGTTAGGTCCGAATCTAACCCCATAATCACTCCGGATACGAAGAACCCGTAATTTAGAAAGGTGAGAGATTTCTGCTGGGATTAGACCTGTAAAACTTGTAAGAAGCAAATCAAGATGCATCAAACTAGAAAACTCACCAAATTTAGGTGAAATGAGCGACCCAGAAAAATCATTATAAGACAAATCAAGCCTTTTGAGATTGGAGAGTTGAAAGAGGCTACTATTGAAATGAAACTTGCCTTGAAGTTTGCTGCAAGTGAGGTTGAGCTCAATCACTTGTCCGGTCATCTCATCACAATGAACTCCATCCCAAGAGCAACAATCTGTGCTCTTGTTCCATGAAAGAGTTTTTGGATATGACTGAATCCATTGGCCTCTTATGCCGATACAATAACCAGAAACATTAGGATCTATTGTAAACATGTGTTTGAATTGTAGAAGAGAAAGAGCTTGATTTTTGGGGCATAAATGAGGTGAGGATGAGGACAAAACAAGTTTAAAGAGAAAGGGATATATCATAAAAAATACAAGGTTTACGTAGCCCATTTCTGCACTAAAATGTTCAAAACTAATTAAGTTGATAAAGAAGAAATCAAGAAATGTTTGATCTGTGTCTATATTCATCAATTTTGATGAGGTATATATAGCATAAATTAAGCAAAGAAATTTATTATACACATTTAATAACACAATTCCAGGAAGGTCACACAATTCAAGTCACATTCTCAAGTCAATTCAAATGAAAATCCCAACACTTGTAATAACACATGCATTTTGTCTTAACAACCAAAGCAGGAACTGTTTCTCTTCTTTTTCAAACTTCTTCTCTCTGGATACACATGTAAGCATTTCACCTTGTGTTTTCTGGTAAATTCAAATTTTAACAACAAATACTGAAAGTGATGAAGTGATAAATCTGCAGGTATGAGCTGCATATGATAACTGCGACAGAATACCTTGATGTTATGTCGGTTGGATGTATGAACAAAGTTTCTTATTAGAAGTTGATAAGAAAAGAAGATATGAGGCATTTAGGAGGAAACTGTGCAAGTTTTTCCCAAAGCCGACTAAATCACACCATTTTAAGAATTTTGTGCAATTGATGTCGGTCTATTTTCACAATTCGTCTTATTAATTGGTTTGGATTTGCACTTCTTGTGATTTTAAGGTCTTACTTTCTGTCCCAAGTTGATTATTAGTGTCCTTTTATTTAAGTAGTGTCGACTTTTTTAAGCAAAAGAAGGTGTATGCCATGTCTTAATTTATTTCCCATGATCAAATTCTTCGAAGTATGAAAGCCATTTTTAAATTTTCGAAGTATATTCAGATGTCAATGTGTTTTACTCTTCTTGAAATTGTACAGAAGAAGTTGAAGTTGAGTCCGAATCTCCTTTGAGTTAAAAATATGCCAAGTTATTAAAAATAGCAAAAAGTATACAATATGTGCTAATATGTTTAACCATGCATAATTGATTATATACTGATACGTATGTGAAGTAGTATTTGGAATTTGACAATAGCCAGATAAAAATAAATTTACTAGGCACATTTAAGTGTTGCTTTGGAGTAATCAATTCCAGGAAGGTCACATAGTCATTTTCAGACAATTTTAGACTATTTAAAATTACACATTCACATTCAATGTGTCACACAATATGTAAAGACTATTTAATCTTTCTCAAGTCATTGCACTGTAAGTCAAATCACATTCTCAAGTCAATTCAAGAAAAATTTAAATGAAAGTCCCAATACTTGTAATAACACATGTATTTGTTCTGATACACATGAAGTTTTGGAACTGGAGGAAGTGATGAAGCGGAGTGTTGTTTTGGTGATAAATCTGCAGGTATGAGCTGCATATGATAACCGTAACGGAATACCTCATGTTATGTTGGTTGGGTATATGAACAATGTCTCGCATTAGAAGTTAATAAGAAAAAGAAGATGTGTATAAAGTGAAGTGATACTCTTAATGATTGGAGACATTTGGAAGAAAATTGTGCACGTTTTGCCCAAAGACAACGATATCACACTATTTTAAGAGTTTCTTCATTAAGAATTTTGTGCAATTGATGTCGGTTTATTTTAACAAATGTCTTGTAAATAGGTTTAGATCTGCAGTTCTGGTGACCACCCCTATTTTTGGGTGGTCTTTAATTATTATCCCTCAATCGATGGACTTTAATTTTTACCCCTGCTTATCATTTAATGGAAGTTTGTGGGTCAAAGTACCCTTAACTATGACCTAGTTTCGTTAGAGAACTTTTTCCTTTGTCCAGCATAAGTTGTGTAGTATCTAATTCGCAAAGCAAAAGTTTAGATAACATAGGTTTTGTAGGAATAAGTTATGCCTTGCGTATTCTGTTTCAAAAGGAGCTCAATTCAAATGTAAAGAAAATATTATGTTGGAAAATTAGAAACTAGTACTTCAACATGTTGCATAAGCAAGAAGCTTATTATTATCTGAAAAGAAGAAGAAATCATCATCAATTTGATTCGAGCTCTGCTATTAGTGTCCTAAATATTATCCTTATAGTACGAGGCTTTGCATGTATTTTTAACCATTTGCTGTAACACAGGTATTTGATGCGATGGAGCAGGTTTGCACATGGAATGCTATGACTTCTTCCAGCTTGTGCGTGTGCCAAGCTTGTCGAATTCGGGTTCTAATTGTTTGAAGCAATGTCACATGAATTCGGACTTGATCTACTACAATGAAATATTATGGTTGTGTGGTTGATCTACTACAGGAAGCTTACGACTTCATAAAGAAGATGCCTTTTTTTTGAAGCTGATGCTACCGTCTTGGGTGCTTGTAGACTTGGTGGAGCTATTGAGTTGGGAAATGGTGCAACTCTCAAGCATTTATGTTGGCACAGAGAGGTGGGAAAAAGCAATGTTAGATCCTGAAATGTGATATCTGGTTTCACCACTGCTAGGATTTAAACCTTAGTATTCAAGGTTATGTTGTTTCCCCAACTTTTTAACTCTATTGTATTCAAGTTATTATATATTGATCAATATCGAGGAATACTTTTTCTATTTCAAAGTACACGAGAATTTGGAGTTGTTTTAGTATTTTTAATGTGCTTTCTATTGTTATTCCAGTTTTCTAGCAAATCGTCTCAAGTTTTCTACTGTTATTCCAGTTTTCTCGCAAATCGTCTCAAGTTTTCTACTGTTATTCCAGTTTTCTCGCAAATCGTCTCAAGTTTTCTACTGTTATTCCAGTTTCCCTTTTGATCTCTTTGCATTCTATGAAATTCTATTGTTTTTCCTTGCAATTGAATTTGTTGAGTCACAACAGAAGAAAACTGGAACATATAAAATGTAACAAACACTTTACGAAACATCACAAACTATGAAATTAAAAGCTTTTATTCTCATCCCAGCAATGCAGTGGACTTGAATCCTGCTAATTTCAAAAATGAAGAATTAAAGTTAAAATCTTTAAGGATGAAGGAGGTAGAATACCTGGAGGTTACATACTAATGTCTTTTCTTGTGCTTTTTCATTCTCATATATAAGAATTTTGTGTTCCAATTCTACATCCATCCTCGAAAACCATGTTGGATATTGAGTTTGACAACATTATGTATATTATGGACAGTCCGATAACAAGTCCACAACCATAACCCATGAAAACCGCCTGCCAACTTATAATTGATGAATCTCCTTCTTCTTCTTCTTGATCTAGCCCATATGGAGTTGTTGCTTGTGGTACCCCTTCATTACCGCCACAATCTTTTGAGAGTGGCAATCCACGTAACCCATCATTCCCTTGGTATGAACTATTCTCAAACGTATCAAATTGTTTTCCTTTAGGGATGCATCCAACCAGATGATTGTGAGAGAGATTTAAGACTTCAAGTGATTTGACGGATGCAAGTTGTTGTGGAATTTCTCCGCTGATTTTGTTGGATGAGAGATCCAATGATTCAAGTACAAATAACTGGTGCAGTGATGCTGGTATGTGACCTTCCAAGCGATTGTGAGATAAGTTCAACATACGAAGCCCAACGAGATCTCCAATAATGCTTGGGATATGACCTTCAAATCTATTCCTTGAGAGATCAATAATTATGTTTGTAGTCAAAACTCGAGGTAGTTCTAGATCCAACCCCTTTGTCGTCACTATAAAGGAATTTGTGTAATAAACATAATGCATATCTGCTACATACTCTCGGGTTCCACTGTTCTCATCATTTATTTTCATAGCTTCAAAATTCTCAAAAAGGCTCAATGGTAAATCTCCACTAAATCCATTGGATGAGAGATCTATGATTCGAATTTGAGCAAACTTGTAAGTCGATGAATCTTTTATAGGGCCAAAGAACTTATTTGATCTCAGTCGTAGAATCATCAGATTCGGTAGGGCTCTCAACCATTTAGGAAATGTGTCATTCAACTCATTGTTACCTAAATCAAGAACTTCCTAATATTTGCAATTGATCAAAGATTGCGGAACTTTCCCCTCTAGCTTATTCCCGTCAAATTTAATGGCTATTAGTTGGTTTCCAACACTAAAAGTAGTATTAATTGTCCCGCTAAGACTATTGTTGCTTAAATCCAAAGCCACAAGTTCACTCATCTCACCCAAACATAGTGGGATTGTTCCCTCCAAATTATTGCTGCCCAAATCTAGCACTTGTAGTGTTTTCAGATTGCATATGGTTGAAGCGATCTGTCCACTGAGATTATTATGCGAAAGGAGAAGATATGTTAGGATTGGCTGGTTTAGGAGTGACTTTGGAATAGGACCTTGCAGCTGATTTTGTTTTAGAGAAACTCGACGCAATGTTATAGACTTGAACTCCTGAGTGTTTCCACTGAAATGGTTATCGTTCAAGTCTAACTGCCATAGTGAAGGGAGGGAGAATATCCAGGACGGTATAGTCCCATTCAAGTGGTTTGATGACAAGCTGAGTAGTTGTAGGTTTTGCATACCACTTACATTAGAAGGAATGGGACCTGTTAGGGAATTGACTGAACAATCTAATAATACAAGTTGCGTCCATCTGTTAAAGGATAAGAACTCAAGTTTGCCATTAAAGGTGTTATTTCTAAGTGATAATTCAGTTAGTGATGGGAGGGAGAATATCCATGATGGTAAAGTCCCATTCTAATGGTTTGATGACAAGTAGAGACCTTGTAGGTTTTGCATACCACTTGCATTAGAAGGTATTGCACCTGTTGGGGAATTGACTGAACAATCTAAGAATTCAAGTTGAGTCCAGATTCTGTTAAAGGATAAGAACTCAAGTTGACCATCAAAGTTGTTATTTCTAAGTGATAACCAATTGAGTTTTCCAAATCTAAAGAGATCAGAAGTTGGCCATCAAAGTTGTAAACATGTGCTTGAATTGTAGAAGAACAAGAGCTCGATCTTTGGGGCACAAATGAGATAAGGATGAGGAGAAAGCAAGTTGACAGAGTAAGGAAAATAGCATTAAAAAATCAAGTTTTACGTAACCCATTTCTGCACTAAAATGTTCAAAACTAATTAAGTTGGTAGATAAGAAATCAAAATTTTTTCTTTGTTCCTCTATTCAATAATTTAAATGAGGTATATATAGCACAAATTAAGCAAAGAAATTTACTAAGGAAAGGACCTTGACAACAACATTTTAGGTCGAAAATCCTTCAAATTTTTGATTGATTTCTTGGAAAGGATTCACAATGAAAAGGACTATTAAAATCTATAGTTGATATAGAAATAGTAAAAGCTTGATGTTATTTAGGATATGCCCATGTTATAGGGTGTTATAATATTTTAAAAATAATTCCACTTGACTTCAATTTCCTATGAACATAAAAGGAATTCAAATTATATACATTGACAGTATAAAATAATTTTTGACTATCATGTTGCTTTACCGCCCGTACAAGGTTACTTCTCATATTTCTTAGATCATTATTCCAAGCTTGTTGTATAAATTTTCCTATAATTGGTTTTAAATAACTCAATCGTATAAATTTCTTTTGTACTCTTAAGTGCCAATGCTTAGGAATTAAAGTACTAGAAAAAAATCTCAAGTCAATGCAAAGAAAAGTTCAAATAACAGAAAAATCCTATCACTTGTAATACAATTTTTTAGATACCTTAGTAGACCAATATGTCACATTCCAAGTCTTCGCAAATAGTCCTTACAAAGAAAAGTTGCTCACATATATTTCTACCGTTATAAAAGTGGCTCACACATACCTTTTCATCAAATTGAAGTGAAAAAAAGTATTTAATTTATTTTTTTATTTTTTATTTTAGGGCAAAAAACAAATATACCCCTCAATTTTGCGATTTAGAGCATATATACTCCTCATTAAAAAGTGATGCATATATACCTAATACCTCCATCGGCTAACAAACGGTGCATATAAACGGATACACCCTCGTTGTCTAATAAATGATACATTTAACCCTTTTCATTAACAAACTGATTTTTCTTTAAAAAATAATCTTAAAATTCGTTTTTTGGGTCAAATTTATTGTTGTGGATCATAAATGCATATTCAAAGGTGTGATCTTTCTTCAATACTTACCTATGAATTAATTAATGTTATCATCCACCGGCGGATGTGGAAGATGAATGAACCACAAATTAAGCAAAGAAAAATCTACAACTTTGGAGTAATCAAATTCCAAGAAGCACACCTACTCACTTTCTGTCAAATTTTAAGTTGTCAATTACATATCCTCCTTCACATTCTTAGGTGAAATTCTACTGAAAGAACTTTTTTAGACTATTAAATCTACCGTCTAATATAAAAAATTTATATTAGAAGAATACCATAATTATGATAATAATTAAAACAAATTATGTGTGCATATAAATGGATAATAAAAAATTCTTTAAAATGGTTAAAATGGCATCTTATTATTTCTTAGAAATTTAGCTTGAAATAAAATTTTCAATTTCAACAAAATTTAATTAAAAAATCATTTAGATTAGTTGGGTGACTTTCTAAATAGTTGAGTAACTTTTGAGTTATAAAACTACGTTCAATGATTTTCTAAGTGTAATTCTTAACTTTTTAAGTCAAAAGCTATAAGCCCATCCAAACATACTCTAACTCTCTTCTGTTAGAAAATAATAGAACTTACCGGACACTTTAGCTTTTGAGTGATTGAAATAATACAAGTTTGATTAGTTCTTAAATACAAAAGTAATACAAGTTTGATTAGCTTTTGGTTGGTGAATGGTGATGGTTGGAGTCATAGTGGTTCTAACTATGTTTATTTAATGTATATATATCTATATATATATATATATACACTAGGTAAATTACCCATGCTTTGCACGGGATTGAACTATTTCATTAAGCTTACATATGATCTTTCAATAATATTCATATTCTCAATACAAACACTACATTGTCAAAAACATTTGAGGTTAAGGCAAAGCGTTCCTCCAAAATCTTAAATGCTATATTTTTTAATTTTTTGTTATAGAAAAATTATGAGTCATAGAGAGATTTTAATTGTAAAAAAGAAGTCTAAGAAAATCTCCAAAGAAATAGTTGGTCAGAAGTAATGAAATTTGCTAAATTCCAAAAAGTAAGTGGAATTTCACGTCCATACAACATAATTAACTAAACTCAAATGGAAGACCTTCAACTCCTTTCTTATGAACCTCAATCAATATGTTTTTATTATAGTATGACGTATCATATACATGTTAAAAATGACCCTAAAATTGTTATTATCATAAATGTTTTTCCTCATTGTCTCAGAGTAGTCATTACTATTGCTTAGGTTTCATATCACCGGCCCCAACTTATTTTGGTCTAAATGAAATTGTTCACAACTGGATATTCTAAATCAAATTTTGACACATAACATATTAAAATCTCATAGCATAATTTTGTGAGCATTTGAACTCAGAAATATCCACAAATAATAATAAAGACAACCTTACTTTGAAGAAAAAAGCATATTGCTTGACATATTTTTCAAAAAGATAGTGTATCGAGTTGTATCCAAGTTTACAGTTCACAAATTTAATTGAAATAATCCAAAAGAAAGAGTTCCTACTTCTTTATTTTTTTTAAAAAAAGTTTATCAAAATAAAGTGTCATCACTACAGTAAAAATGATCTTTAACGACAATTAATAGCTTAATTGTCGCTAAATATATATTTTCAGAGGCAATTGGTACTCTCTATAAATGTCCCTAAAGTTTATAGCAACATTGAATCAATGACAATTAATTAATGTCAGTAACGCCTCTAGCACTTTTCGTTAATGTTCATATTTATTGCTGATAAAAATTATTTTTGTTATAGTGTATTCTGGACATTTGTTTGTTTCAAGAAAACTTGATCTCTTATTATGCCCAAAAAAAAGAGACGAAGAAATATGACAAATTACTTAACTTGCGACAAAAGAAGTGGCCTAATTGTGCCTATACTAATATTCTAGGAAGAGTGCAATGATATAAAAATTGTTTGTACCTAAGAAAAACAATCAAAATAGTATATTAACTGTGGCAAAGCAAGAAAGCAATCTGTTTTGTAACTTCATCATTGGTTTCGTATTAGTTATCACATACTTGTTGTTGTTGTGTGCTATAAAATATAGCACAACCCACAAGAAATTTTCCCACAAAGTAAATGAAAAAACCTACAGAAAGGGACAAAAGAGAAGGTAAATTTTCAATCATCCTCACTGAAATTTTTAACAGAGTTTAGAAAAAAAAACCAAAATAGCAAATAAAAATTGCAATAGATACATAAATCACTATGATTTACAGTAAAAGATTAAGCTTCATTTAATATGTGAAAGAAAACTTCGAGGAATGAAACACACTTCATAAGAAGTTTAATTAATGTACTTGAATTCGACTCCCCTATAGCAAAAAAACCTACAAATAGTAGTGGTAGAAATAAAAGTTTTGTTAAAGAACCAAATGTAATGAATTCAACCATTTCAAAAACGTTAGGAGTTGTTGAATGAGAGGTGCAAGAGTAGTAATGTCGCATTGCAATCAAAATCAATATTCTTTGTTTATACGAAGAAACCTGTAGAAAGGGACAAAAGAGAAGATCAATTTTCAATCATCTTTGCTGAAAATTTTAACAGAGTTAAAAAAAAAAAGTCACCAAAATAACAAAAAGAAATTGTCATAATTACATGAATCACTAAGCTTCATGAAATAGGAGGACGAAAACTTTGAGGAATGAAACAAACTTCATAAGAAGTTTAATTAATGTATTTGAATTCGACTACCCTACAGCGGAAAAACACCTACAAATAATTGTGGCAGGAAATCCCTCTATTTATAGACAACAAAGGGTAGTGTGAACAAATATTTATTGTACCTTATCGGAAAGGTCACAACTCTTTGGAAAAGTTACAACCCTTCGGAAAGGTCACAACCTTTCATAAAAGTCACAATTTTTCATAAAAGTCGCAACTCTTCATAAAAGTCACAACTTTTCATAAAAGTTACAACTTTTGATATAAAAGTCGCAGCTCTTCCTAAAAGTCACAAGTTTTCAAAAGAGTTACAACTTTTCATAAAAGTCACATCTTTTCATGAAAAGAGAAGACTAGTATTGGAAATAAATAAATTAAAAGAAAATTCTGGTTTGTGGTTGCGCCACGTAGGCGGGCCTAGGGTTCTCTTTATATATATATATATATATGATATTTGATGTAGTTTTAGAGGGTTGTGTCACATACAACTCACTCGTGAATTTTTTACGCTCTTGCAAGTTCAAGTAAGTCATTTCAAACTAGATCGCTAAGGGAATGAAGAAAGACACGCGAATTTTTAAGAAGATTGTTAGGGGTCATTTGATTTGAATACAAGTTACGCTGGAATTGATTTTTCATATTCAAATTTATATTCATTGCATAATTTTTAAGATTAAGTTGTTTGTTTATAAAGGGATAAGGCACAAGTACCCCCTAGACTATAACCGAAATTTCAGAGACACACCTAAACTTAACTAGGGTCCTATTACCCCTGGACACATTTTTTTCGTATTTTTGTGCACCTTTTGTGCTGACGAGTGATGTGGTACCGTCAACCACCCAAGTTGGTTGTGTTTGTACACACTCACCTGCCACGTGTGTGTGTATATATATATATATTTAATTATTTTTAAAAATAAAACTAATTTATTTTTAAAAAAAAATATTCTTATTTTCTTTATCTTGTATTTAAATTAAGTCAATACATATTTTTTTTACCTTGTATCGAAATATTTTAATTTAGAATTAATATTTTCACTTCCATTAGAGAAAAAAAGTATATATGAGTCATTTGAGTAACCGTAGGGGTATATATGATCCACATTTATAATGAGGGGTAAATAAAATCTAAATAATAAAGTTGAGGGGTATATAAAATTATCCTTTTCTCTTCAACGAATTTAAGTTTTGAGAGCAAAAAAGAAAAGTCTTGTAAGAGTAGGTGTTGATGTTTTGGCCTTGACGAAACGATTAAGTTGAAAATTCAATAAGAAAAAACTTATTTAGTTAGGATAACAGTGTTAACTTGTGTAAAGACCTTGACTTGATGGCTTTAATTTGCTTCTCTTGGAACCTGCAATTTCCAAAAATGAATTAAGTAAATATTTGAGGTAATAAACACTTATTACAATTAAACTAATAAGAGAAATCTCAAGTCAATGCACAAGTCATTGCACAAGAATGACTTGAGAATATTAGCTTTAACAATTGGGGACAATTATCCAATCAATCTAAATTAGGAAAAGCCACAAATACCCCTTGAATTATGACCAAAATTTAAAGACACGCGCTATATTTACAGGGTTTCTATTACCCCTGTCCCCCCCCCCCCCCCCAAAAAAAAAAAAAAAACCTGTTTCGCTCTATATTTTTGCACCTTATATGTTGACGTTGAGCCGCAACTCAATTCAATTAGTTGCAGTGTTATACACGCGACACCACATGTACGTATATATGCCTTTTTTCAAAAAGAATATTATTTTTATTTTCTTTGCCTGATATATAAAGTAAGTTAATATACATACTATGTTTTTTATTTTATTTTACCTTGTATTTAAAACTTTCTCAAACACGCGTAATTTTTTTCTTTTCATTTGTATTTAAAACTTTCTCAAACACATGTATCCATGACTATATTTCCAGCTTTGAGGGAATCGTGCTTCATGAACAACCTTTTCCCTTTTCCTTCTACTTTTAAATACACAATTTTTTTAATTGGATCACGAGAATGCCGATTCTCATTGTGCGTAAAACTAGCCAACTCTGTTCAAATGATTGTCCATCAACAACATAAGGCAATTTATTTTTCATATCCTTGGATCACCAGAAAGTTGAACTATAACAACAAACATTCAGAAATTGTAATTCAACTACTTACAGAATCTGTACTTACGTGATGTATGGGCATTGACAAAAACAGTTAGGCCTAGAATTAAAAAAAAAAAAGAAGTTTGTTTAGATAGAATAAGAGTGTTAACTGGTGTATAGACATCAACTTAAAAGGTAAAAAAAGAAATTCATTTGATAATCAGTTCAAATTTTGGTGGGACCGATTCATTACGTCCAATGGATTGAATGTAATTTTGATGAGGTATATAGTGAACCACAAATTAAGCAAAGAAAAATATACTACAGCTAATCAATTCCAAGAAGCTTATCTAGTCACTTTTGGTCAACTTTTGAGTCGTCAATTACGTATCACATTTTTTTGGTGAAATTCCATTGCATAATCCTTTTAGACTATTATGAAAAAAGTTGTAATAATACAATTTTGTTTGATACATTATCAGTCTTAAAATGTCATAATCCCAACTCTCTGCAAGTAGTTCAGACCCACATTGTTATGCATTATTAATCTCATTTGTCAAATTAGTACTATCAGACATAATGCAGAAACATTCACCTTGAGAATATTATGTCTAATAGTAAGAAATAGTTATTAAATCAATTAAAATCTTAGAGAAAGAAAAGTTCAGGGAGCTTTGGAACAGCACTTAAGTGTATTCTCAGTGTGACGTCTAGGTCACGTATTTTAAACTTTTTTAGACCTTGCTAATGCGAGATGCTTTGTGCACCGGGCAACCTCTTTTTTTTAGAGGAGAAAGAAAAGTCTATTAGAGTGATAATCGGTGTATAAACTTTGACAAAAAAATCTATAACCATCCCAATGTGTGTGAAGACCATTTAATCTAGCAATAGTCAAGTAAGAACTAGTTATTTATCAATTTAAATTCTTAGAGAGAAAAAGAAGAAGAAAGAGTCTATAAGAGTATTAATTGGTGTATAGACTGTCAAAAACATCTCAAGTCCAAAATTATAAAATGTTTAATTAGTCCAATAAGAGTAATAATTGGCATATAGAAACATTTCAAGTCAAAATTTCAAAACAATATTGATTGGTTATTATAAAAGTGTTGGTTGGTTTATATATAGACCTTACCTTCCTAGTCAAAAATGCCAACTTTTTTTCTTTCTGATAATCTAGAATGAGATTTGTTAATTTAAAAAAATTCTTAATAACTTCAGTGTGTTCTGTTTTATTGTCAAATATCTATGCATCAATATGAATATCAACTAAAATTATACGGAATGCATACACGTACATATGTAATTGCTTCGATTATCTATACCTTAGTAATCAAACAGAAGCATTTCTGTTTTCCTGAAATGCTATTAAGGTACGTTCCCAGACTTTTCTCTCTCTTGGATTATCTCGCACAATAAGATAAGAGGTAAGAAGCAAGGAAGACTGTATATGAATAGAGCCCTTTTCAGTTCCAATGCACGTAATCGACCCACAGAGGAAGAAAGAGTGCAGTGCCCCAGCCCAATCTAATGTAGAAAAAGGAGTTGAACAAACAGAAACAGCTAATTAATACACTTGATGTTGCCTCCTTAATTAGCGCATGACTAACCAGGAAGAACAGACACAACATTTTCAAAGCGAAAACTGAAATTGACATAAACACATAATTGAGTAATAGCACAAGAAGTAGAGAGGAAAACTTAAAAAACAATAGAGGTGTCTCTGTTTGACTTTGCCAACGTCTGAGACAATCGTGGAGTCATTTCATTGATTCCTCTGTTTTATAAAGCAGTGTGACGGGATGAGTCTTTAGCGGTTAAAGTTAAACTTGTGGCTTATGTTGTTGATGGACAATCATTTGAACCTAGCCAATGGTGCTCCAAGTAGATGTCACTCCAAATTAGACTTTATTGCTGCAGCGAGACTTGACCAGTACGTAGCCTCGTGCACAAAACATAACAAACTAGGGAAATTCGAATTATTGAGTTAATTACAATAATGAGCCTTCTGATGGAGGCATATAGGACGGTGAAGAAGCACTGATATAAAGATATTTGACAATAAAACAGAACAAAGAGTACTCAAAATGCCTTCCAGGTAACTATAACCGCCTCGGATTTGATGAGTACTTGCAGTACTTTGGTCTAGTATAGACCTGAAGTTTAACCACATCATCAGTACTGCTGCCTCATTCTCTTTTGGTTTTGAATGCAGAATTAGTTAAACTGATTTTCTTGCTATATTAGATACGGGCCATAAAGGATGATATAAATCTAGGTTTTATATCATTCCATATCAAGGGAACGCCGATGATATGTCTCTCCCATTCTCTTTTTGGAGTCTGCTATAAAATCCACAAGTCGAAGTATCCACTTAATCATTTCACATAATGTATGACCGCTAATTTCCCCTTCACCTCAATCAATCCGTAATTCTTCACCCATGGTCCATGGAGATGCATTACACAATGTAATAATTTCAAAGTTTTCATAGTTGTTGTTGGTTTCATTAAACATTCGAGTTCAATCTTACACTGACATCATCTGTATAGGGGGAGTATTTGACATAATAAAACAGAACAAGGGAAATTAAACAATACCTAACTGATTAATTACATAAAAAAGTATCCTATAGATAAATGAAATAAAGTTTGGCCGAGTCGCAATAGAAGAAAGCTAATGTCTTTATTTGCTGTGATGTAGTTAAGAAGCATATTTGCACATGGAAATGTTATGATTTCTTTCCTAGCATTAACGATGTCAGTAATCATGTCAAATGAGATTGCCAAGCTTGTCGATTTTGGGTTCTAATTGTTTGAAGCAATGTCACATGAATTCGGACTTGCAGCTAAGATGAAACATTATGGTTGTGTGGTTGATCTACTACAGGAAGCTTACGACTTCATAAAGAAGATGCCTTTTTTTGAAGCTGATGCTACTGTCTTGGGTGCTTGTAGACTTGGTGGAGCTATTGAGTTGGGAAATGAAGTAGCACAACTATTGCTTGAGTCGCAACAGAGTCATTCTGGGCATTATGTGCAACTCTCAAGCATTTATGTTGGCGCAGAGAGGTCGGAAAAATCAATGTTAGATCCTGGAATACACAAGCTAAGGTTCCAGCCCACAGTTTTATTTCGTAGAGTTGATAACTGCAGCAGCTTTTAATTGTAAAATTTTCGATGAGCCAACTCTGTAACTACATAACTCTGCTTTGTGATCGTGATTTTCTTGATAATCGAGAAATCCCCAAGGGCTGGTGGCACACATTTCAGCTGTGATGAGACTGAGCCTGCATCGTGATGAAGTCATCAAATTAAGCGATTCTGCTAGATTTCTTCTTAAATGTGATATCTGGTTTCACCACTTTTAGGATTTAAACCTTAGTATTCAAGGTTACGTTGTTTCTCCAACTTTTTAACGGCTACACCAACTCTATTGTATTCAAGTTATTATATATTGATCAATATCGAGGAATACTTTTTCTATTTCAAAGTACACGAGAATTTGGAATTGTTTAATGTTCTATTGTTATTCCAGTTTTCTAGAAAATCGTCTCAAGTTTTCTACTGTTTGCATTCTATGAAATTCTATTGTATTTCCTTGCAATTGAATTTGTTGAGTCACAACAGAAGAAACTGTAACGAACACTTGATGAAACAAAACACAAACACTTTATGAAACATCACAAACTATGAAATTTAAAGCTTTTATTCACATCCCAGCAATGCAGTGGACTTGAATCCTGCAAATTTCAAAAATGAAGAATTAAAGTTAAAAAGGTTCAAAGATGAAGGAGGTAAAAAATTGATGGATATAAATTAAGGTGGTTACATACTAATGTCTTTTCTTGTGCTTTTTAATTCTTGAAAGAATTTTGTTTTCCAATTGTACATCCATCCTCGAAAACCATGCTGGATATTGAGTTGACAGCATTATGTATATTATGGATAGTCCAATAACAAGTCCATAACTGTAACCCATGAGAACCGCCTGCCAACTTATTATTGCTGAATCTCCTTCTTCTTCTCCTTCATGTGCTTGTGGTACCCCTTCATCACCACCACAATCTTTCGAGAGTGGCAATCCACGTAACCCATCATTCCCTTGGTATGAACTATTCTCAAACGTATCAAATTGTTTTCCTCTGGGGATGCATCCAACAAGATGATTGTGAGATAGATTTAAGACTGCAAGAAATGTGAGGGATGCAAGTTGTTGTGGAATTTCTCCGCTGATTTTGTTGGATGAGAGATCCAATGATTCAAGTACAGATAACTGGTGCAGTGATGCTGGTATAATACCTTCCAAGTGATTATACGATAAGTTTAACGTGCGAAGCCCAATGAGATCTCCAATAATGCTTGGGATATGACCTTCAAATATATTCCTTGATAGATCGATAATTATGTTTGTAGTCAAAACTCGAGGTAGTTCTAGATCCAGCCCCTTTGTCGTCACTATAAAGGAATTTGTGTAATAAAAAAAAGGCATATCTGCTACATACTTTCGGGTCCCACTGTTCTGACCAATTATTTTCATGGCTTCAAAATTCTCAAAAAGGCTCACTGGTAAATTTCCACTAAATCTATTGGATGAGAGATCTATGACTCGAATTTGAGCAGACAAGTTGCCACTCCTTATAGGGCCATAGAACTTATTTGATCTCAGGTTTAAAATCTGTAAACCAAGTAGGGCTCCCAACCATTTAGGAAATGTGTCATTCAACTGATTGTTACCTAAATCAAGAACTACCAAATATTTGCAATTGATCAAAGATTGCGGGACTTTCCCCTCTAGCTTATTCCCGTTAAAGTTAATGACTCTAAGTTTGTTTCCTATACTAAAAGTTGTATTAATTGTCCCGCTAAGACTATTGTTGCTTAAATTCAAAGCTAAAAGTTCACTCATCTCACCCAAGCATAGTGGGATTGTTCCCTCCAAATTATTGCTACCCAAATCTATCACAGTCACTATTGTCAGATTGCAGATGGTTGAAGTAATCTGTCCACTGAGATTATTTGTGAAAGGACAAGAGAATATAGATCACGCTGGTTTAGGAGTGACTTTGGAATTGGACCTTGCAGCTGATTTTTTTTAAGAACAACTATGTTCAATCTTTTAGACTTGAACTCCTGAATGTTTCCACTGAAATGGTTATCAGTCAAGTCTAAACCAGTTAGTGAAGGGAGGGAGAATATCCATGCTGGTATAGTCCCATTCAAGTGATTTGATGACAAGATGAGTGCATTAAGGTTTTGTATTCCGCTTACATTAGAAGGAATTGTACCAGTTAGGGAATTGGATGAAAAATCTAAGAATTGAAGTTGCATCAAGCTTCTGTTAAATAATAAGAACTCAAGTTGACCATCAAAGTTCGTTATTTGTAAGTGATAAGAACCTGATCTTTCCAAATATAAAGAAATCAGAAATTGGTCCTTCAAGATGGTTAAAACCAAGGTCCAACTTCTCTATGTTGGTGAGATTCAATAGAGGTTTAGGAACAGACCCTGAGAGATTACAAGAAATTATTCTCAATGTACGCAGTGAAGTTAGATGACCAAATGATTCAGGTATCCTACCAGTAGCATTCACACCACTGAGAACTAACTCCATGAGTGATGCACTGCTGTTCCATTTGGTTGTGGGAAACTTAACAGTGAGTTGGGGATTGTATGATAAATCAAGAGTTTCTAAGTTGGAAAGGTGGAAAACTCCTTCGGGCAGTATCCCGTATATCTGCGTGGATGAAAGTCCTAGCTTTGTTAAATAAGAAGAGAAATTCAGAGGAATGGTGGAAGAGATGTTCACAGAGCTAAGGTGGAGCTCTCTTAATTGGGTCAAGTTCTTAAGGAGCAGTTCAAAATTGTGAGGTTCGAATCTAAGCACATATGGATGACTCCAGATACGAAGAACTTGTAATTTAGAAAGATGAGAGATTTCTACTGGGATTAGACCTATAAAACTTGAATACAACAAATCAAGATGCATCAAACTAGAAAAGTCACCAAATTTAGGTGAAATGTACGATCCAGAGAAATTATTAAAAGATAAATCAAGTCTTTTGAGATTCGAGAGTTGAAAGAGGCTACTGTTGGAGTGAAACTTGCCTTGAAGTCCACTGTTAGCGAGGTTAAGCTCAATCACTTGTCCCGTCATCTCGTCACAATGAACTCTATCCCATGAACAACAATCTATGCTCTTGTTCCATGATAGTAATGTCGAATAAGCATCTATAGGAAACATGTGCTTGAATTGTAGAAGAGCAAGAGCTTGATCTTTGGGGCACAAATGAGATAAGGATGAGCAGAAAGCAAGTTGACAGAGTAAGGAAAATAGCATTAAAAAAACAAGTTTTACGTAACCCATTTCTGCACTAAAATGTTCAAAACTAATTAAGTTGGTAAATAAGAGATCAAAAATCTTTTCTTTGTTCCTCTATTCAATAATTTAGATGACATATATATAGCACAAATTAAGCAAAGAAAATCCTTCAAATTTTTTATTGATCTCTTGGTGTGTAGACCTTGACTGAAAGGAAAGGATTCACAATGAAAGGGACTTTTAAAATCTGTAGTTGATATAGAAATAGTAGAAGTCTGATGTTATTTAGGATTTGCCATGTTATTGGGTGTTATAATATTTTTAAAATAATATAGAAATAGTAAAAGCCTAATGTTATTTAGTGGCAATTTGTACTCTTTGTAAATGTCCCTAAACCCTTAAAAGTCTGATGTTATTTAGTGGCAAAAATATTTCAAGTCAAAAATTCATTTTTTTTATTAGTTATGATAAAATTGTTATTTGGTTTATGCATCTGATTTTATATTAACTTGATGATGATCAAACTTATATTCTAATAGTCCTAATAAATTTACATACTGCCAAGTCAATGCTTGAGTCATTCCAAGAAAAGTTCAAATAAAAGCTACAATGGAATTTTTTTATCACAAAAGTGGCTCACATATATTCCTACCGTTATAAAAGTGGCTCACACATATCTTTTCGTCAAATTGAAGTGAAAAAAAATTAATTTTAATTTATTTTTGAATTTTTAATTTTAGGGCAAAGAACAAATATACCACTAAACTTTGTGATTTAGAGCAGATATACTCCTCGTTAAAAAAATGATGTATATATACCTCCATCGGCTAACAAATGGTGCATATATACCCTCGTTGTCTAATAAATGGTATACATTTACCCTTTTCATTAACAGACTCAATTTTTTTTTAAAATCTTAAAATTGGGTTTTCAGTCAAATTTATTGTTGTGGATCATAAATACATATTCAAAGGTGTGATCTTTCGTCAATACATACGTATGAATTAATTAATGTTATCATTCACCGATGGATGTGGCAGATGAATGAACCACAAATTAAGCAAAGAAAAATCTGCTACTTCTTCTTTGGAGTAATCAATTTCCAAGAAGCGCACCGGCTAACTTTCAGTCAAATTTTAAGTTGTCAATTACATATCCACATTCCCATTCTTGGGTGAAATTCTACTGGAAGAATTTTTTTAGACTATTAAAATCTACCGTCTAATATAAAAAAATTATATTAGAAGAATACCATGATTATGATAATAATTAAAACAAATTATGTATGCATATAAATTATATAATAAAAATTTCTTTAAAATGGTTAAAATGGGTATCTTATTATTTCTTAGAAATTTAGCTTGAAATAAAATTTTCAATTTCAACAAAATTTAAATAAAAAATCATTTAGATTAGTTGGGTGACTTTATAAGTAGTTGAGTGACTTTTGAGTTATAAAACTACGTTAAATGACTTTCTAAGTATAATTCTTAACTTTATAAGTTGAAAGCAACAAGCACATCCAAACAAACTCTAACTCTTCTTTTAGAAAATAATAGAACTTACCGGACACTTTAGCTTTGAAATAATACAAGTTTGATTAGTTCTTAAATACAACAATAATACAAGTTTGATTAGCTCTTAAATACAACAATAATACAAGTTGAAATTTCTGTGCTATTTGGACATAGAGATAGGGAGTTGACTGCTAAAGCATGATTTGATCATTGGAAAAATCTCATATTTGTGGTTCTGTTTGTTTGCATAATAGCTCAAGTTTGGTAGGTCTTTGTAATAAATTTAGGTTGGTGAATGGTGATGGTTGGAGTCATAGTGGTTCCAACTATGTTTATTTAATGTATATATATTTGATGTAGTTTTAGAGGGTTGTGTCACGTACCATTCCCTCACGAATCTTTCACGCTCTTGCGAGTTCAAGTAAGCCATTTCAAACTAGATCGCTAAGGAAATGAAGAAAGACACGAGAAATTTTAAGAAGATTGTTAGGGGTCATTTGATTTGAATACAAGTTACGCTGGAATTGGTTTTTCATATTCAAATTTATATTCATTGCATAATTTTTAAGAATAAGTTGTTTGTTTATAAAGGGATAAGTCACAAGTAACCCCCTAGACTATAACCGAAATTCCAGACACACCTAAACTTATGTAGGGTCCTATTACCCCTGGACACATTTTTTTCAGATTTGTGTGCACCTTTTGTGCTGACGTAGTACCGTCAACCACTCAAGTTGGTTGTGTTTGTACACACTCGCCTGCCACATGTGTGTGTGTATATATATATATTCTTATTTTCTTTATCTTGTATTTAAATTAAGTCAATACACTTCTTTTTTACCTTGTATCAAAATATTTTAATTTAGAATTAATATTTTTACTTCCATTAGAGAAAAAAAGTATATATGAGTCATTTGTGTAACCGTAAAGGTATATATGATTCACATTTATAATGAGGGATATCTAAAATTTAAATAATAAAGTTGAGGGATATATAAAATTATCCTTTTCTCTTCGACCAATTTAAGTTTTGAGAGCAAAAAAGAAGAGTCTTGTAAGAGTAGGTGTTGATGTTTTGGCCTTGACAAAAACGATTTTCACGTAAAGACCTTGACTTGAAGGCTTTAATTTGCTTCTCTTGAAACCTGCAATTTCCAAAAATGAATTAAGTAAATATTTGAGGTAATAAACACTTATTACAGTTAAACTAATAAGAGAAATCTCAAGTATTGCACAAGTCATTGCACAAGAATGACTTGAGAATATTAGCTTTAACAATTGGGGACAATTATCTAATCAATCTAAATTAGGAAAACCATAATTACACCTTGAATTATGACCAAAATTTAAAGACACGCTCTATATTTACAGGGTTTCTATTACCCCTCCCCCCCTCCCCTCCTAAAAAAAAAACCTTTTTCCCTCTATATTTTTGCACCTTATGTGCTGACGTTGAGCCACAATTCAATTCAATTAGTTGCAGTGTTATACACGCGACACCACATGTACATATGTTTTTTTTTCTAAAAAAATATTTTTTTTATTTCTTTGCCTGATATATAAAGTAAGTTAATCTACATACTATATTTTTTATTTTTCTTTACCTTGTATTTAAAACTTTCTCAAACACACGTAATTTTTTTTCTTTTCATTTTTTACCTTCTTTCATTTGTTTCTATTTATTTTATTTGCATTAATGTCTTTGCTTTGAATTTGATTTCAAATTTAACTCCAAATTTCTTATATTTAATATAGGGAGAAGGGACGGATTTACCCCCAAACTTTAATAAATGGTACATATATGTCCTCCGTTATACTTTGCGTCCATATAAGCCCCTTCCGTCCAATTATAGGTACACATATACCCCTCTCACTAACGGACCCCTAATTGCTTACACGTGTCTTATTCCTATTGAACTACCCGTTTGACCCTTTTTTTAACCCATAACCCAACTATCCACCCCATAACCCAATACCCACCCAATTTCTTAGAACAAAGTTCAACAATCACCAGAAAACAGAGCACAAGTACTCAAAAAGCACAAATTTGGCAAGAACTCAAACACCGTAATTATAAAAAGAATACAAAACAATGAGACACATAGAAGGAGAGAACTGATACACAAAAAGCCAAAAAAAGAGGGCTCTGTTTTTCACAAAAAATTCCATATTCCTCTGAAATTAAGCAAAACACAAAAACAAAAACAAAAATATTACCAACAAAAATTAGCCCCATGCTTTGTCAACAACAAAACAACACTATGATCTCTCACAAACACGCCTTTTTAATTCAAACCAAATTCATCTCTCTCTATATCTTCACCAAAAAAAAAAATTACACAGAAAAACCAGAAAAATCTTGAACCCAGCAAAAACTTTTTTTTATTTATTTGGGAAAGTTCTGGTTATGATTTTTGTGGGTATTTGATGAATTCTAGTTCTTTGTCTTGTTGGTGAGTTCTTGCCAAATTTGTGCTTTTTGAGTACTTGTGCTCTGTTTTCTGGTGATTGTTGAACTTTGTTCTAAGAAATTGGGTGGGTATTGGGTTATGGGGTGGATAGTTGGGTTATGGGTTACAAAAAAGGGTCAAACGGGTAGTTCAATAGGAATAAGACACGTGTAAGCAATTAGGGGTCCGTTAGTGAGAGGGGTATATGTGTATCTATAATTGGACAGAAGGGGCTTATGTGGACGCAAAGTATAACGGAGGGCATATACGTACCATTTATTAAAGTTCGGGGGTAAATCCGTCCCTTCTCCCTTTAATATATATATTAGTTAATTTTGGACAGATGCCAAAGACTGAAGGAAATCAAATAAAACATAAAAAGATTAAAGTCATAATCTTTTTTAGACTATTATGAAAATAGTTGTAATAATACAATCTTGTTTGATACATTATCAGTCTTGAAACGTCATAATCTCAAGTCTCTACAATTAGTACTTCAGACCCACATTGTTATGCATTATTAGTCTCATTTGTCAAATTTGTACTATCAGACATAATGCAGAAAAAATCACCTTGAGAATATTATGTGTAACAGTAAGAAATAGTTAAATCAATTAAAATCTTAGAGAAAGAAAAGTGAAGGGAGCTTTGGAACAACATTTAAGTGTCTCTGTGTGACGTCTAGGTCATGTGTTTAAAGTTCTTAGACCCTGCAAACGTAGGATGCTTTGTGCACCGAGTAACCTCTTCTATTTAATTTAAAGGAAAAAAGAAAAGTCTATAAGAGTGATAATCGGTGTATAGGCTTTGGCAATAAAATATGTAACCATCCCAATGTGTGTGAAGATCATTTAATCTAACAATAGTCAAGTAAGAAGTAGTTATTTGTCAATTTAAATTCTTAGAGAAAAAAATAAGAAGAAAGAGTCTATAAGAGTATTAATTGGTGTATAAACTTTGTTAAAAATATCTCAAGTCTAAAATTCAAATATGTTTAATTAGTTAAATAAGAGTAAAAACTGGTGTATAGATCATTTCAAGTCAAAATTTCAAAACAATATTGATTGGTTAGGATAAAAGTGTTGGTTGGTTTATAGGCCTTAACTTCCAAGTCAAAAATGCCAACTTTGTTTTCTGATAATCTATAATGGGATTTGTTAATTTTAAAAAAAATCTTTATATGTTTAGTGTGTTCTGTTTTATTGTCAAATATATGTACATCAATATAAATATCAACCGAAATTATAGGACTGAACTAGAATAAAAACATCAAACTGGACCTATGGAATGCATACACACATATACACACACACACATATATATATATAATTGTTTCGATTATCTATACCTTAGTATTCAAACAGAAAGTGATGCATATATACCTTTGTCGTCTAACAAATGATGCATATATACCTTTAATTTGTCGTCTAATAGGTGGTGTACAATTACCCTTTTTATTAACACATTAAAATAAACTTAAAACTAGTTTTTAAATTCCAAAAATGCCACGTGGCTTAAAATTACTCAATTCAATTAGTTGCAGTGTTATACACGCGACACCACATGTATATATGTTTTTTTTTTAAAATATTATTTTAATTTTCTTTGCCTGATATATAAAGTAAGTTAATATACATACTATGTTTTTTATTTTTCTTTGCCTTGTATTTAAAACTTTCTCAAAACACACGTAATTTTTTTTTCTTTCTCATTTTTTACCTTCTTTCATTGGTTTCTATTTATTTTATTTTCAATGTCTTTGCTTTGAATTTGATTTCAAATTTAACTCCAAATTTCTGATATATAATATAAGTTAATTTTGGGCAGATGTCAAAGACAGAAGGAAATAAAAAGACTAAAGCATTAAAAATAAATAACACTTTTTAAAAGAAAAAAACAAAATTACATGTAATTGAGAATATCAGCTTTAACAATAGGAAACAATTATTTAATTAATTTAAATTCTTCTCAAAATCACCGTCGAATAGTATTAATTAGTGTATAGGTCTTGACAAAAACTTTTCACGCCAATAAATCAAAAAGAGTTCGATTAATTGATTGATGTATAGGCCTTGACAATAAAATTTTAAGTAAAAAATCCTTTAAAATTCTTGATTGGTTGGGATAAGAGTGTTACTTGATGTATAGAACTTGACCTAAAGATAAAGATTCCTAAAACTTTTGATTAGCTAGGATAAGAGTATTTCTTGGTGTATAGACCTTGAAAAAAAACATATCAAGTCAAAAATTATTTTTTATTTGATTGGTTAGAATATAAATATATTAGAGTGTTATTTGGTTTAGTTAATCAATTAATTTTTTAGAAGAAAAACAAAAAAATAAGAAAAGTCTATAACAATATATAGTGATGTATGGGCCTTGACAAAACAATTGATTTGAATTTTATTTTTTTTAAAGGTTTGTTTAGCTAAGATAAGAGTGTTAGTTGTGTATGCACCTTGACTTGAAAGGTAAAAAAGAAATTCAATAAAAAAAATCACTTCAATTTTTGGTGGGACTGATTCATTAAGTCCAGATAGACAAATACTGTAAACCACCAATTATAGATGTGATTGATTGGATGTGATTTTAATGAGGTATATTGTGAACCGCAAATTAAAAATCTACTATTGTTGCTTTGGAGCAATCAATTATGAGGAGGTCACCTTGTCACTTTCAGTCAAATTTTGAGTTGCCAACTTTATATTCTCAAGTCAATGGACAAGTCGGTATTGTTAGAATATGCACAACGGAAGCTATATTCAGGATCACAAATCATACATATAGACTAAACAATATAACATAAACGAACTTAGAAGAACACTAACCTGTTGAAACTTCTACAAAAGTTGTCCAGATGCCAAGGATCCAGAGCTACGATTTTCTCCTATTTCCTGATTGACTGTTACTACCAAGTTACTTGTGTGGGCAAGTATTACTTGTTTTTCAAAAGATGATTTCTTTCATGCCACATCCAGCCTATTTATATAGTTTTCCAACTCAAGAATGAAGAGGAAAAACGTCCAAATAAATTTCAGGCTTAATTAGCAATCAAGAGGATCATGAGAATAAATTGAGATAAAAACGTTTTCATCCATTAAAGGCCAAACGTTTTTGTAATAAGAACAAAAACGTTTTCATCCATTTAAGGCCAAACGTTTTTGTAACTAACTCAATCTTTAATTCTCAAATAATTCATCCTTTAAAGAAGATCAACAATAAAATTAATTTGTCCTTCTTTCCAAACTTGGTCAATTAATCAGGCATAGTAGGGACCGTAGATATATTTAATAGAGGCTTCCAACTACGATAATAATTCTCAAATGAACGAATTAACCATATCGCAATAAATTACAAAGTATTCCACTAAAATTCTGTAATTGCACTCCTCGATTTAATTTCGAAATCTACCACTACATCTTATTTAACCCCCCGTGTTAGAATTACCGACACCAATCAATTAAATCAAAATTATCTGAAAATTTAATTCATTGACTAAATTAATCCTTTATTATATTTACTTAACTTATTTCACGTGACGGATCTAAAATCCACCTGCAGGGTTTTCACATGAAAACTTATAAGTAACCATAAAGGGGTGTCTTCAACTCGGGTCCGAGACACGGTTCTATCAACTAATTATTATTTCACTAATGTAATTTGTCATTATCTAATCTATTAGGAATTTATTGACTTATCAAAAAGTCTCACCTTTTAATAGATTAAAACAATAAAATAAATTACATAGATCATAATAATTATATCAAGATTGAGAGTATAAGTACATGTAGTGGACTAGAGAATTTATTTATAAATATTCAGAACATAAACAAATGTCTCTAATTGGTCCGTTCAATACATATAAAATGTACTAGCACAAGAAGTTGAATTTAACCATTCTCATAATTAAGATCAAATTATATTTAATCTTGTGCTACGATCATCAAGATGTTCGTCCTACTTCATCTTTGATCGTGAACATAAATTTATAACTTATATGCACCAACAATTTTAATATTCCGTGTATGAGTTAGAATACTCCATACACAAAATTGTCTACTATATAAGCAATGGACACACATATACACATAATGATCTATTTAAACAAAATTTATTATATTAAATAAATAACATAAAAAATCTTTACAAGGGATTAAATAAAAAATACTATAACACAATTACATGGTTAATAGTATATCCCAACAGGTATAGCCCATTTTTTATGTAAAGCATTCAAAACTAGTAACTTGGTAGAGAAGAAATCAAGAAATCTTTGTTTGTTCTGTTGTTCAATAATTTTGATGAGGTATGTATAACACAAATTATGCAAAGAAATTTACTAGGGAAAAAGAGAATATATCTCTCAACTTCATGATTTAGAGTGGATATATCTCTCATTAAAAATGATGTGCATATATACTCGCGCCATTTAATAAATCTTTATACTTCTTTTCTTCTGGCTCACAATCTAACGAATAGTGAAGGGGATAAAAATCATCATTTAGGTTGGGAAGAAATCTTATGTCTCTTGTACTGGCATTTAAAATTGTAGCAGATTGCACAGATAATGGTTCCCAAATGCGCAAAATAAATCATTAACGCAATTCAAACGAAAATCTACCGGGATATTGAAGGAGAGTTCATCAAAACTCTCAATTTGAACAAGGTCGAAAGTAGAGGTTTGTCCATCTTCCTTTTGCTAATCAGCAGTGTACAAACTCCTCCTGCTCCATGCATAAGGAATTTTGTTCCACCAGGATGGGTCATAGAACAACAACTATGGATATCCACAAAATTTGAATCGGATACAAGAGAATACAGGATTTACAAACGTACATACATTAACGACTTAACAAAAGGATTTCGAAACGTACATACATTAACGACTTAACAGAAAGCCATGAAAATATTTCAAACATTATTTCGTGAGAAATTGATACTTTTTCCGACAAAATTCATCTTCTTACTGGCGGCTAAACTTTTGCCTCTCCATTCCCTTATAACATTCGAATTAGGATTGCAAAAAAAAAAATTGTGCGTTTTTAATTTGGTCATTTGTTTTAAAATCCTAAACACAATATTGCAGTAATTTTCTTGACTTTTAAAATAAATAATTTGTTTCAAGATTATTTATCTCACTGTTTATACTAAAATAACAGATAAATTATCCCCGGCAAAGTCCATTTATATAAATTAACAATGGAGAGAGTGTTTATAAATAAATAAATAAATAAATAAATAAATGTTGGAGCTACTCCTAGAATCAGATACTTAGACTAATTGGGCCGGAGACTAGGAAGTTGGTATGGATTGGGGTTTTTTCTCTGTATTTGACAAAGCTAACTAATTGGGGCTTTGCAATTCTCATTTGGATGATCAATAAAATAAGTTAATTATCTAAAATGAAATAATCATGATATATTACTTCAAAGTTAGATTGCAATTTTACCCTTTAGGTTAAAAATTATTCCTTTTACATTTTATGTTTAAATGATAAAGACAAAATTAAGCACATTCATTTTCTGTACAAAATTTGGACATTTGCTCTTAGTTATTATAATATAACTAACGTTTCCCATCGTATTTCATTATAACACACTAGAATCACGCAACACACGTTGCTAGTGTGCTTCCTGCTAGCGAGAAAAAAAAAGAGCGACATGATTCAGTTCAGATTTGATAGTTTGCCGCATGGAAGCAGATTCCCCAAAAAATCTGTGCGAATTTTAAAAAGTTGAGTCATTAAAAATAATGAAATCATAATTAATAATCAGTCTTTTCTACTATCCATATATAAATATATATGTAAAATACATAATGTAATTTATAATATTTTTGTATCCCGGTCAAATTGATGTAATGTCTGATATAGAGTGCATATAAGTTGAATATTACATTTTAGATTGATTAAATGAAGGTAATAATTATCCATAATTGTCATCTTTCACATTTTCAACGTTATCTGTTCGTCCTTTGAGTTTTTACTATTACAATAACATTTGTGCATATCTTTTAATTTGCACTTTATATAAGTAAGATGCCAAAATGTAAAGTCACTTGGTTCTTTTCCTCTTTCTCCACGACAATCTACTCTTTTTGTTTGTTGTATTTTGCTCACCTCCAGAAAAAATGTTCAAGTAAATATATTTTTTTCGATTAAAAAAAAGCTTGAATGTTTTATTGTACGTTATCTAATTAGTTTATTTCTACTTTGTTGGTAATCAATTATATTTTCAACATATTTGTGGCAGAAAGAGGTCTCCATGTATATATTGGTAGCGTACTTTAATTTTTAATTATCGTTATTTAATAATGTTTGTATTGAACATCTGATAGATGTTAAATATTAGACATGCTTCATGTTATATTTCATAATAAAAATATATTTGTACAATATAAATTTTCTTAATAGAGTATATTGAATTATATTTTGTTAAAGTTATGTTGTTATGCTGATTTTATTTTATTCTTTTTCTGTTATAAAATTATTAAATTTTTTTTCTTACTATAATTGTGAGATTTATGAAAGAAAAGAGTACTAATATCTAACTTTCGTTGGATATTTTGTAAATTATAAATGTGTACCTTGAACAGTAATTTTATTGTATAATATAATTCTTTATAAAAAAAATTATGTGACAATGAATATAGGATATACGTGAGAAGCACGTGCCTAAAGACTAGTGATGTTATGTTTGAAAGACTAGAAAACAAGAGAAAAAGAAAAATGGCTTCTAAGCTATGATGAAAATAAACAAGCTTCCATTAAACTTATTAATTATAATCTTCCAAAATTAATTGGAGATGATCCATAAATTGAAAACAAAGAAAAATAGGGACATAATTAGATAAACAGAAGATATGAAAATTACAATAATGATGAAGTCAATATTATTGGAACTATTCATTGTACTCTCTGGTACTCCATGTTGCACATGGTAGTACTCTACATCTTTTTCCTCTTTGATCGAAAGTTTTGAATTATTCCCTTCGTGCTTTTATATTTGTAAAAATAAATTAAATAAAATGAGAAAGTGAATCAGTATCCTCTTCGCCATGTTTATATTCCTCTTGGACGTTGAGTTATTCACTTAATAATTAGATTGAATGAAGCAGCATAATAGGGTTTCCCTTACTGGTTCGAATGCCTCTTTTAGGACGCCAAGATATTCTCCTGAAAAATTAAATTGAAATGATGAAGTGAATGAGGGTATCTCGCGTTTTATAGTCTATTCTTGGAAACTGAATTATTCCCTTGAAACCTCATTTGTTCAATTTTGACAATTCAAATTTGCTACTTATCAATAAAGACGAGAATGACTTCTAAATTTCAACGTTATGGACTATTCGAGTTTTAAATCAACTAGTTCCTAGACACGTGTGTTGCACGTGAGTCCTTAGTTACCTTTTATAGATCTATTCGAACAATTAAAATTAGGGGTGGACATTCGATAGTTCGGTTTAGTTTCAATTTTTTTATTTCGATTTTTTTGATTTTTTTATTTTTGAATTTATTGTACCGAACACCTAACCAGATTAATCCAATTCGATTTGATTTTTTGTAATTCGGATCAGTTCGATTTATTAGTAGAAATACCTCAAACTAGAAGAAATTGGAATTGAAAATTTGGAATGAAAACCCAAGGGCTAAATGCTAAGTGCATGCTATGGGGAGAAAAGGAAACAAAAGTATTACTAATAATTCAATAATATCTTATATAGTATGTATAGTAGTGCATAAATTTCGGTTAAACCGAAATACGAAAATTATATTACTGAAAATCAAACCAAAAAATCGAAGTTACAGAAAATATTAATCGAAAAATAAAATTTTTTGGTTCGGTTCGATTTTTTATTTTTTTAGTATTAATGCCCTGAGATTCAAATTCTATAAAAACATGCGTGTAATATGTAGTAAAATTCAATAATTATAAATCAATCTTTAAGAATACTAGTTACTGGACACGTGCATTACACGTGTGTGCTATGTGATTTTCTTCTCGATTCGTTAAACTAATTAAAATAGCATGTAATAAGTAATAAAATACAATAATTACAAATAAATTTTAAAAAATATGAGGAAAAACACCAAATGATGGGCGTATTTTAATGTTTAAGCTTAATTCCTTTTAAGTAGTTAACTGTAAATTTGGAAAATCAATTAGTAATTAACAAATTTTTTAAAAAGTCACAAATTCAGCTCAATATGGACTTAAGACAATAAAAAATTCATAGAAATTTTTTAAAAAAAAAACATACAAAAAATAAAGAGAGAGAAAATACAGAATACACGTCCTTCTTAAGACCTTAACCATTAAAATATAGATGAAAAAAGAAATACATAATTTTCCGATTTTTTGTCGACTACTCTCATATTAAATTAAATTCAAGAGTCTTCTTCATCGAATCAAACTAAAACATGATTCAACTAATACAATTATGATATAAGTCTTTCACTACTTAAATTTGACCACTAGTACTCCAATTAATTTTAAAAATAATTACTTAAGAATAAGAGAAAATGGTAAGTTGTAAAGTTAATGAATTATATACCCTCTTGGTTCTTTCCAGATTTGCATTCATTGAGTTCTTCAGATTTCTGGTTATTATTAACATCCTCTTTCTCTTTCTTTTGTAATTCGAACATATTGAATTGAATGAAGAAGTGCAATAGGGTCTCCTTACTGGTTCGAATGCCTCTGATGCCAAGATATTCTCCTAAAAAATTGAATTGAAATGATGAAGTGAATGAGGGTATCTTGCGTTTTATAGTCTATTCTTGGAAACTGAGTTATTCCCTTGAAACCTCATTTGTTCAATTTTGACGATTGAATTTGGTACTTATCAATAAAGACAAGAACGACTTCTAAATTTCAACGATATCGACTATCTAAGTTTTAAATTAACTAGTTTTTGGACACATGAATTACACGTGAATCCTTAGTTACTTTTTATAGATACGTTAGAACGGTTAAAATTAGGGGTGGACATTTGATAGTTCGGTTCAAATTTGGTTTTTGAATTTGTTGTTCTGAATTCGTAACCGGATTAATCCAGTTCGATTCAGTTTTTTGTAATTCTGTTCGGTTCGATTTATTAGTAGGATGAAATACCTCAAACTAGAAAATTTGGAATGAAAACCTAAGGGCTAACTGCTAAGTGTGTGCTATAGGCAGAAAAGGAAATAAAAGTATTAATAATTAAATAATATCTAATATAGTATGTATAGCAGTGCATAAATTTCGGTTAAATCTAAATACCGAACTACAAAAATTATATTACGGAAAATCAAACCAAAAAATCAAAGTTACAGAAAATATGAATTGAAAAATTAAAAAAAATCGGTTTGATTCGGTATTTCATTGTTTCGATATTTATGTCCAACCCTAGTTAAAATTCTATGAAAATACGTGTGTAATGAGTAATAAAATATAATAATTATAAATTAATATTTAAAAGTATTAGTTTCTAGACACGTGCATTACACGTGTTTGTTGTGTGATTTATTTATCGATTTGTTAAAGTAATTGAAGTAGCATGTAATAAGTAATAAAATACAATCATTACAAATAAACTTGTAAAAATATGAGGAAAAACAACAAATGGTGGGCGTATTTTAATGTTTAAATTTAATTCCTTTTAAGTAACCAACTGTAAATTTGGAACTTCAATTAGTAAATAACAAATTTTCAACAAAGTCAGAAATAGCTAATTTCTGCTCAATACAGACTTAAAGACAATTGAAAATTCATAGAAAATAAGATTAAAAAGTCTAATAGAGAAAAAACACACAAAAAATAAAGAGAGAAAAATATAGAATAAACTTCCTTCTTAGTACCTTAACCACAATATAAATGAAAAAAGAAATACACAATTTCCCGAGTTTTTGTCGACTCCTCTCATATTCAATCAAAATTTAAGAGTCTTTTTCATCAAATTCTTCTTAGTACCTTAACCACAATATAGATGAAAAAAGAAATACATAATTTCCCGAGTTCTTGTCGACTCCTCTCATATTCAATCAAAATTTAAGAGTCTTCTTCATCGAATCAAACTAAAAGATGATTCAACTAGTACAATTATGATATAAGGCTTTCACTACTTAAATTTGACCACTAGTACTCCAATTAATTTTAAAAATAATTACTTTATAATAATAAGAGACAATGGTAAAATGTAAAGTTAATGAATTATGTACCCTCTTGGTTCTTTCCAAATTTGCATCATTGTGTTCTTCATATTTCTGGTTCTAATTGGCATCCTCTTTCTTTTGTAATTCGAACATATTGATCGTTCTATACTATAAAATGTTAGGACCGAATAAGCAGGTGTAATGCGGAAGCTAGCAAAGCAAACCTCGAAAGACCACGAGTAAGAAGACAAACGAGAAACACACCAAAAGATACAAATTTAACGTGGTTAGGTCAATCGACCTACGTCCACAAAGGAGATGAGCAATCCACTATAATTATGAGAGTACAAAATATAGAGAGAAACAACCTCAACCAATTCACTCGGAATATAAGGAGGCACAAAAAATTCTCCTCCATAACCGCAACTCTCAAAACCCTAGGACTACATTGTGAATGCTAATTATGTTAGAAGGAAGCCTATATTTATAGAGTCCTAAACATTTCCTACAAGAAAAGGACTAGTAAAATATTAAAATCTTTTCCTAAGAGGAAAACCTATTTATGGTAAGAAATCAGGGCAAATAAACCCCAACATAAAATACAAAAGACAAGATCTATCATCAAATTTATTGAATTAATTACACATGTCATCTCAAAGTTAAATCTTTCCTCCATGCTAATTAGTTCAGAGTTGAAAAACTAATAAAATTTTGATCAATTCTAGAAATTTGAATCAAGAAAGAATATATTTTTTTTCTTTTGATAAAATTGAGCAGGATAATAATTAAGAAACAAAAGATGGTCGGTAAATTCAGAACCAAGAAAATAGATTAAATTAGAAAATGAGATTTGAAAAAAATCAAACTCACCATCACATAATTTGGGTCCTACATAGTACGAAACTTAATGAGCAAAACTGAATTGAATAAAAATGAGAAAGTGAATCGATATCCTCTTCGTCGTGTTTATATTCCTCTTGGACGCTGAGTTATTCACTTAATAGTTGGATTGAATAAAGAAGCACAATAGTGTAAATATACATGTAGAATACATAATGTAATTTATAATATTTTTGATAGTTTACCGCATGGGAGCAGATTCCCCAAAAAATCTGTGCGAATTTTAAAAAGTTGAGTCATTATCAGTAATGGAATCATAATTAACAGTCAGTCTTTTCCACTACCCTTATATAAATATACAATTAGAATACATAATGTAATTTATAATATTTTTGTATCCCAACAAAATTATGTAATGTCTGTTATTGAGCACATATAAGTTGAATATTATAATCGAGATTGATTAAATGAAGGTAATAATTATCCATAATTGTTATCTTTCACATTTTCAATGTTATCGGTTCGTCCTTTGAGTTTGCATATCTTTTAATTTGCACTTTATATAAGTAAGATGCCAAAATGTAAAGTTATTTGGTTCTTTTCCTTTTTCTCCACAACAATCTACTCTTTTTGTTTGTTGTATTTTGCTCACCTCCAGCAAAAATGTTCAAGTAAATATATTTTTTTCGATAAAAAAAAAGAGTGTATTACTGCCGATTGCTACAATTTAATTGCTTATATATTTATGGTCTACGTTGGATGTTTTATTGTATGTTATCTAATTAATTTATTTCTACTTTGTTGGTAATCAATTATGTTTTCAACATATTTGAGGCAGAAAGAGGTCTCCATGTATATATTTGTAGCTTTACCAGAAATGTTTTTTTGCCCATTATTTGTTATAAATGTTCATGAAACCGTCTACTCTTGTTTATGCATATTTTCATCAAGTAACACTTTCTATTTTATTGAACTTTAAGAAATTGTTAGCTTACTTTAATTTTAATTATCATTATTTTATGATATTTGTATTGAACATTTGATAGATGTTAAATGTTAGACATGTTTCATGTTATATATTATAATACAACTATATTTGTATAATATAAATTTTCTTAATAGAGTATATTGAATTATATTTTGTTAAAGATATTTTGTTATATGCTAATTTTTATTTTATTCTTTTTCTGTTATAAGATTATTAATCTTTTTTACTTACTATAATTGTGATATTTATGAAATAAAAGAGTACTAATCTAACTTTCGTTGGATATTTTGTAAATTATAAATCCGTACCTTGAACTGTAATTTTATTGTATAATATAATTCTTTTTAAATAAATTATGTGATAATAAATATAGGATATACGTGCGAAGCAGTCAAAATATCTTATGTTTGAAAGACAAGAAAACAAAAGGAAAAGAAAAATGGCTTCTAAACTATGGTGAAAAATAAACAAGCTTCCATTATTCTTATTAATTATAGTCTTCCAAAATTAATTAGAGATGAACCATAAATAGAAAATAAAGAAAAAAAAATGGACATAATTAGATAAACAGAAGATATGAAAATTACAATAATGCTGAAGTCAATAATATTGGAACTATTCATTGTACTCTCTGTACTCCTTGTTGCACATGGTAGTACTCTACATTTTTTTCCTCTTTGATCGGAAGTTTTGAATTACTCCTTCGTGATTCTATATTTGTCTAGTTTGTATTTTGCACTCTCCTTACAAATTAATTTTTTAATGTTACTTTAAAATTTTAAATTCATCCAATAATACTCTAATTAATTTGAATAATAATTACTTAATGATAAGGATAAAATTTAAAAATCATCATATATCATCATATATATATTATTATAAGTGGGAAGCCTCATGTTGCAAAGTTGAATTACCATTTTATCCCTATATTAAATTAAAATATTATAAAATATCTAATTAATTATATATTAAATATGCCTAAATTGCTAAGTTGATTCACTTATTGTTAAAATAAAGTAGGAGAATGAAGAGTTATAAAAATAATTAATTATAAAGTTACGAAAAACTATTCGTTTCTCTATCTGATCAGTTTTAGGTGTAATTTATCATAATGTGTATTAATACCACACCTCCACTATCTCATCATTAATCTTCACACCTTCATAATGTTCCCACACTCTCAAGAAATTAATGGCATGATTATGATACCTTTTGATTTTACTCAATGATGTCCTATAAATTGTGGTATTTGGCATAACAATCTGTACACTTTGAAGAGACTTAGATACACTTTGGAAGAAATAATATTTTTTTTTGTCTATATTTCTATTGTTTTTATCCTTTAGTATTAATATCACTTTTAGCTTCAGTTCATAACACTGATCACTAATTCTCCTTATATTCGTTTGTTGTTTACAGAAAGGAAATGTGTACAAATTGTTAGATCTTCTAATGGAGTTTACAACGAGAGAAGGGATGTTGAAATCTTCCCGGAGGTTGAAATCAATCTTTAAAAGAACAAGTTGGACTTTAAGCAACTTTATTGATAACTATGATCATTTTCATATTCTATGAAATTACATTATTCCTATATTTGTTATTTCCTTCTTCTTTTTTATCAAGATCTGATATTTCAAATCCTTGAATGAATTCTACTATAACGGTTTGTTCATTATGATAATTTATTTTAATATTATGTTGACATTAGATATTATTGTACGAAAATGCTTTGTTTGGGACCTAAAGCCAGTGATTTCTTCATACTTAAAGCTTTGAACATCTAGATTATATATATTGGAAGCTAACCTAAGAAGAACCACATATCGGTTAGAGATGGTTCGTAAATTCAGAACCAAGAAATAGATTAAATGAGAAAATAAGATTTGAATAGAATCAAACTCACCTTCACATAATTTGAGTACTTTATAGTACGAGACTTAATGTTCAATTTTGACAATTCAAATTTGCTACTTATCAATAAAGACGAGAATGACTTCTAAATTTCAACAATATGGACTATTCGAGTTTTAAATCAACTAGTTTCTGGACACGTGTGTTGCACGTGAGTCCTTAGTTACTTTTTATAGATCTATTAGAACAGTTAAAATTAGGGGTGGGCATTCAATAGTTTGGTTCAATTTTGATTTTTTGGATCATATGACTGAAAATGAGTGTTGATGTGTAAATGTTGAAACTGATTCTGTCTACTTTCTTCAGAACCAATAAGACCAGTTCAGCTGATACCACTGCCCTGTAGTGACATCAAACTTCCATCTCGATTACTATTAAGAATATGATCGCTTGCAATTGAGTTCCGCATATGTATCTGAATTCACAACGATAGTCCCGTTGTAATTTAAAATGAAACGCCAAGTTGGTTCATTGACAAAGTTGGTATGCAATTTTTTCCTTATAACAACAAACAATCCAGAATCAAACTTCAACTACTCTCTCTGTATAATATATCAGGTGAATATCTTTACCAGTACATAAGTCGATATTATGCCAATCTACTTTGTTCAAATGATGATTTGTTCTGTTTTCTCCTTCGGTACTTTGTTTTTGTTAAGCAAGTTCTTCAAACATGTTAGCTTATCAGGATCCTTTATCGGGTGATGAGCTTCTCTCAGATTCATTGAAATATTCTCGTATGGCTTCCCGTCAAGTCGTTAATGTGTGTCAATTGCATTTCCACATTCTGTAATTCTCTTGTATCGGAATCAGATTTTGTGGATATCCATAGTTGTCATTCTATGACGCGTCTTGGTGGAACAAAATTCTTTCTCCATGAAAGGAAAGCTTTTTATGTCTGTGAGCAAAAGGAATATAAAAATATCTCTGCCTCCCTTTTATCAGACTGAGAAATTTATTGAACATGACCCAGCATATTATTCTCGTTTGAAATGCGCTAATAGTTTATTTTGCGTTTGGGAACCATTATCTATACAACTTGGTGCGATTTGCATTGTAAGTCATTCCCAGCCTAGTGTTTGCATTGCCGGAGTTATTTATCAGTTTGTTAAGGTTCTGGAACGTGCTATAGCTGCATTTGATGTTGTTATGGGAAGATTGTATTCTCCGTAAACTTAAAGTCATGTGTTTTATATTGGTGTTATGGTGTCATTAGAAAGAGCTGGAGATTGAAGGGGCTTTCTGAGGAGACACACGTCCAAGGCATTTATAGTTATGTGGAGGCTTTAGATCGTAGGATTCAGTTAAGAGTCTCATATAGTAAGATGGTATATGATTGTGAGTTTCGGTTTATGGGATTTGTTAATTTTACAAAATTCTTTATAAAATAGAGGAACCAACACGAGAATTTGGAATTGTTTTAGTATTTTTTATGTGCTTTCTATTGTTATTCCAGTTTTCTAGCAAATCGTCTCTAGTTTTCTACTGTTATTCCAGTTTCCCTTTTGATCTCTTTGCATTCTATGAAATTCTATTGTTTTTCCTTGCAATTGAATTTGTTGAATCACAACAGAAGAAAACTGGAACTTATAAAATGTAACAAACACTTTACGAAACATCACAAACTATGAAATTAAAAGCTTTTATTCTCATCCCAGCAATGCAGTGGACTTGAATCCTGCAAATTTCAAAAATGAAGAATTAAAGTTAAAATCTTTAAGGATGAAGGAGGTAGAAAATTTATGAATATAAATTAAATTGAATACCTGGAGGTTACATACTAATGTCTTTTCTTGTGCTTTTTCATTCTCGTAAGAATTTTGTGTTCCAATTCTACATTCATCCTCGAAAACCATGCTGGATATTAAGTTGACAACATTATGTATATTATGGACAGTCCGATAACAAGTCCACAACCATAACCCATGAAAACCGCCTTCCAACTTATAATTGAGGAATCTCCTTCTTCTTCTTGATCTAGCCCATTTGGAGTTGTTGCTTGAGGTACCCCTTCATTACCGCCACAATCTTTTGAGAGTGGCAATCCACGTAACCCATCATTCCCTTGGTATGAACTATTCTCAAACGTATCAAATTGTTTTCCTTTGGGGATGCATCCAACAAGATGATTGTGAGAGAGATTTAAAACTTCAAGTGATGTGAGGGATGCAAGCTGTTGTGGAATTTCTCCGCCGATTTCGTTGGATGAGAGATCCAATGATTCAAGTACAGATAATTGGTTCAGCGATGCTGGTATAATACCTTCCAAGCAATTATGAGATAAGTTTAACCTACGAAGACCAATGAGATCTCCAATAATGCTTGGGATATGACCTTCAAATTTGTTGTTAGAGAGATTTATGATTATGTTTGTAGTCAAAACTCGAGGAAATTGAAGCTCCAGTCCTTTTGTTGTCACTATAAAGGAATTTGAGTAAAAATCAGAAAAATAATCTGCTACATACTCACGGGTTCCATTTTTCTCACCAATTATTTTCATGGCTTCAAAATTCTCGAAAAGGCTCACTGGTAAATCTCCACTAAATCCATTGGATGAGAGATCTATGATTCGAATTTGAGCAAACAAGTTGTCAGTCCTTGAATCTTTTATAGGGCCATAAAACTTATTTGATCTCAAGTTTAATAGCTGCAACTCAGGTAGGGCTCCCAACCATTCAGGAAATGTGTCATTCAATTCATTGTTACCTAAGTCGAGAACTTTCAAATATTTGCAATTGATAAAAGATTGCGGGACTTTCCCCTCTAGCTTATTCCCGTCAAATTTAATGACTCCAAGATAATTTCCTATACTAAAATTTGTATTTAATGTCCCACTAAGACTATTGTTGCTTAAATCCAAAATCCGAAGGATACTTATCTCACCCAAACATAGTGGGATTGTTCCCTCCAAACTATTGCTGCCCAAATCTAGCACCATCAGTACTCGATTGCAGATGGTTGATGTGATCTGTCCACTGAGATTATTTTGTGAAAGGAGAAGATAGTGCAGGATTTGCTGGTCTAGGAATGACTTTGGAATAGGACCTTCCAGCTGATTTTGTTTGAGAGAAACAACAAACAATGATTGGTACTTGAACTCCTGAATTTTTCCACTTAAACAGTTATCACTCAAGTCTAACAAATATAGTGAAGGGAGGGAGAATATCCAGGAAGGTATAGTCCCATTTAAGTGGTTTGATGACAAGTTGAGACTTTGTAGGTTTTGCATACCCACTTACATTAGAAGGAATTGAACCTGTTATTAGGGAATTAAATGAAAAATCTAGCTCAACAAGTTGCGTCCATGTGTTTAAGGATAAGAACTCAAGTTGGCCATTAAAGTTGTTATTTCCTATTGATAACGACTTGAGCTTTCCAAATCTAAAGAAATTGGAAATTGGTCTTTCAAGATGGTTATAAGCAAGAACCAAAGTCTCTATATTGGTGAGATTCCATAGAGGTTTAGGAATAGACCCCGAGAGATTACAAGAAAACAAATCTAATTTACGCAGTGAAGTTAGATGACCAAATGATTCAGGTATCCTACCAGTAGCATTCACATTACTAAGATATAACTCCATGAGTGATGTACTGCTATTCCATTTGGTTGTGGGAAACCTAACAGTGAGCTGGGGATTGAATGATAAATCAAGAGATTCTAAGTTGGAAAGGTGAAAAACAGTTTCAGGCAATATCCCGTATATCTGCGTGTCTGAAAGTCGTAGATTTGTTAAATAAGAAGAGAATTTCAGAGGAATGGTGGAAGAGATGTTCACAAAGCTAAGGTGGAGCTCTCTTAATCAGGTCAAGTTCTTAAGGAGCAGTTCAAAATTGTGAGGTCCGAATCTAAGACCATCCAAATAACTCTGGATACGAAGAACGTGTAATTTAGAAAGACGAGAGATTTCTACTGGGATTAGACCTGTAAAATTTGAATACGACAGATCAAGATGTGTCAAACTAGAAAGCTCACCAAATTTAGGTGAAATGAGCAATTCGGAAAAATGGTTATCAGACAAATCGAGCCTTTTAAGATTGGAGAGTTTAAAGAGGCTACTGTTGTAATGAAACTTGCCTTGAAGTCCGCATCTAGTGAGGTTAAGCTCAATCACTTGTCCCGTCGCCTCGTTACAAAGAACTCCATCCCACGAGCAGCAATCTATGCTCTTGTTCCATGATTGTAATGTCGAATAATCATCTATAGTAAACATGTGCTTGAATTGTAGAAGAGCAAGAGCTTGATCTTTTGGGCACAAATGAGATAAGGATGAGCAGAAAGCAAGTTGACAGAGTAAGGAAAATAGCATTAAAAAAACAAGTTTTACGTAACCCATTTCTGCACTAAAATGTTCAAAACTAATTAAGTTGGTAGATAAGAAATCAAAAATCTTTTCTTTGTTCCTCTATTCAATAATTTAGATGAGGTATATATAGCACAAATTAAGCAAAGAAAATCCTTCAAATTTTTGATTGATTTCTTGGTGTGTAGACCTTGACTTAAAAGGAAAGGATTCACAATGAAAAAAACTATTAAAATCTATAGTTGATATAGAAACAGTAAAAGTTTGATGTTATTTAGGATTTGCCCATGTTATAGTGTGTTATAATATTTTAAAAATAATTCCACTGGACATCAATTTTCTATGAATATAAAAGGAATTCAAATTATATACATTGACAGTATAAAATAATTTTTGGCTATCATGTTGCTTTACCGCCCGTAAAAGGTTACTTGTCATATTTCTTAGATCATTATTCCAAGCTTGTTGTATAAATTTTCCAATGACTCAATCGCATAAATTTCTTTTGTACTCTGAAGTGCCAATGCATAGGAATTAAAGTACTGGAAAAAATTCTCAAGTCAATGCTTGAGTCATTGCAAAGAAAAGTTCAAATAAAAGCTACAACAGAAAAATCCTATCACTTGTAATACAATTTTTTTGATACCTTAGTGGACGAATATGCCACATTCCAAGTCCTAGATATTTATTACAAAGAAAAGTGGCTCACATATATCTCTACTATAACAAAAGTGGATCACATATATTCATACCGTTATAAAAGTTACTCACATATACCTTTTCATCAAAGGAAAGTGAAAAAAATAACAATTCTAATTTATTTTTCTTATATTTAATTTTAGGGCAAAATGGCAAATATACCCCTCAACTTTGCGATTTAGAGCAGATATACTCCTCGTTAAAAAGTGATGCATATATACCACCATCGGCTAACAAATAATGCATATATACCCTTGGTGTCTAATAAATTGTATACATTTACCCTTTTCATTAATAGGCTGAATTTTTTTTAAAAAAAATCTCAAAATTAGTTTATCAGTCAAATTTATTGTTGTGGATCATAAATGTATATTCAAAGTTGTAATCTTTCGTCAATACATACCTATGAATTAATTAATGTACTTATCATCTATCGACGGATGTGATGGATGAATGAACCACAAATTAAACAAAGAAAAATCTACTACTTTGGATGTTCAATCAACTTTCCATATTTCTCATGATTTAGTCAAACGATCATATTATCACAAATCAACAACTTGAATTGCTTCATATAATAGCTGGCCCAGGGAGAAAAGAAAAGTCTGTAAGAATATTAATTGGTGTATAGAGACCACATCAACAACATTTTTCTTAGTAAAAAATTCATACAAGTTTGATTAGCTCTTAAATAGAACAATAATAGCAGGAATGTACATGTAAGCATTTCACCTTTGCAAATGCAAGAAAGAACTAAGATTATAAGAGAAATCAACTAATTTTAACAATACGAGTTTGTTACGAATAACAATATCAAGTTCAATTTAAAATAATCATAGTAGTATGATGGAGCAACAACATCAAAATTGGGAGTCTGAAATTTGTGGGCTATTTGGACATAGAGATAGGGAGCTGACTGCTAAAGCATGATCCAATAATTGGAAAAAATCTCATATTTGTGGTCCTGTTTGTTTGCATAATAATCAAAGTTTGGTAGGTATTTGTAATAAATTTTGGTTGGTGAAGGGTGGTGGTTGAAGTGCTCATATAATTAAATTATTAATAACTTCTTTAATTCACAAAAGAAATAATGATATAAATGTCTATCCTTATTTATTTACTAGTTTTTGGGAAGGTGCGTTGCACGTTTATCCCTTGTAATTACTATAAGATTTCTATATATTTGAAAAAATTGAATTTCAGAATAGAAAATATATGTGTATTGCACGCTACTTAGTATAAATATTTGTAAATGATTTAAATACAATTAAAATATGTATCAATAGTTATTCATAAATTAAGTAATCAATAGAGAAGGAGTGTAACACCGAAATTAAAGCTTAACATCAAATGGACAATCTGACAATCATAGCAAATAGTTTTAAGAAATTGTAAATTTCACATTAGTTATTAGTTATGAAGATCTCATATAATCAATATCCATTACATTATTATAGCATCACAATAAATTATACAACTTCAGACAGTGGCGGAGCTAGAATTCTGTCTAAGGGGTGTCAAAATATAAAGAAATAAAATCGTGTAGAAGTCAAGGAGTGTCACTATGTAATATATATACATAAAAAAATATTTTTATTCTAGCTATTTAATGTAATTTTCCAACGAAGGGGTGTCGGTCGACACCCCTTCACTACATGTGGCTCCGCCACTGACTTCAGATGTACTTTATGTTCATCCCACAAATATTCAAAAATAAGATGAAATAGAGTAGACTAAAAACAATAAAATAGCTAATGGATTCTAAAACTTTTAAATAACAAAAATTAAAGAGAGAAACAGTTCCAGTGTAAAATAACAAAGCATAAATAGATTTACCTCTTTTTTATTGCATATGTGATGAGCAATTACATCCATCAACAATTATACATTAGAATAACTAAGTGTATGCATTAACATAAAGTGACCGTGATGAGCAATGTAATTACATCCACCAATAATCATCCATCAACAATTATACATCGGAATAACTAAGTGTATGCATTAATATAAGTGATTTTTTTTAAAAAAATTGGTATGTATATAATAAGTCAGGAATCATAAAAGTCATATAAAAATTGATGATATACATAACATCTATGAGAATTCGATTGGTTAAAGTTGGATATGTAAAGTTTCTGACTAAAATCTATATATGTGTGCCATTAAGATGTATGGTTATTCAAAGGACATTTTTGTTCTTTAATGCTAAAGAATATTTCAGTTTTTAAAGGATATAATTTACTACCTTTTGTTGTTACGAAACACTTTATCTATCAAACTCCATTTTAGAATGAAAACAAATTAAATATTCCGTGAATTAATTCTACCTGAAAATATAATGAATTACTACCATAAAATTATTATTTAAATTTTTTTAATAATATTTAAATTTAGTGAAGGGGTAAAATCGTAATCCAACTTTGAAGTTAAGATCTTCGCACTTATAATAATACTAGTTTTCGAACACGTGCGTTGCACGTGTATTCCAGGCTAAGTAATAATTTATTAAGATAATATTAGAATAAATGTGTGATGAGTTATATGAACTTTGAAAGGGATAGGTTACCTTTTGTCTGAATTAAACTTCAGAGTCCTTTCATAATCAAATTTAATAGAAATAATTAGTTAAAATGTGTATATATAATATCAAATGTAACATGACAAGCTATTAAGATCAACGTGTTTCATGCGATGCAGCATTACATTAGACAATGCACTTCAAAGTATGAATTAAACCTCTAAAATATAAGTTCATTTACAATATATATATCGTCATATATAACAAAAATTATTTATAGTAATTCATGAAATTACACATTCAAGTGTAACCCAAATTAAAGCTTAATAGCATAAAGACACAACAACTTTACTAATAAACATCACCAGGGGATAAATTACCATAAAATGCATTCTTGACAAAATATCAAAACTATTACTTAATTGTATTGTTGTCTTAAATCTACAGTTGGCTAGATAAATTTTAATATTTATATTAGTATGTATATATCAGACAAGTTAAAGAATCTAAATTTCAATTATATGAAATAATTCGAATAACAATATACTTATCTGAACTACTGTGTGAATCAATTGGAACTACATCTTATGCTTTATCCAGAAGTGTTATGCATATTATATAAAACTTAATAAATTACATGAAAAGTTTTTTAACCGATAAAAATTAAACAAAGCAATAAATGTAAATAATGGGATAAACTCATATAATTGTACACTAATGGCTCGATAGATTCATGAACTTCATGTTAATTTTTTCTCAATTTATTGATTTATTTATTAAAAGATAAATGTATTATTTGGTAGATATTTTAAAAAGGTAGTGTTTAGATATGGATAAAAATGTCTCATTAAGGTGACTTTAATCTATGTATTCATGAATACGAAAAACGAACCAACATTACTTTTTAATAATTATTGAAAACTGAAAAACTCTATATACAACTGTTCTAACATAAGAGAAGATAGAAGTAACATCAAGAATTTGAATAGGCTTTATTAAGTTATTACTAATTAAATATTTTTTTGAAATGTAATTAAACATTATTGTTAGAAGTTAAATTATGAAAATAATTGTGATATACTACGGGGCAAAGTTGTAATCCAACTTTGAAGGTACCGCATATCAATGAATATTTAATTTTTAAAAATTACATGAGTATTATTCAACACTATGTTTCAATAAAGGAAGAGATTTTGTGTTCCAAAATTGTTGAAGTTGTTCAATTGTCTTCTTAATTTTCTTTTTGGGGGTGTCACACAATTTATTATGATCACTACCTTTAGTGAAAAATACCCTCACAATTTGGAGCATACATCCCAAAAGAAGGAATTTGATTGAAGAGTAAAACTATATAATGTCTTTAAACTTTACGTGGGCATTCAATTTGATAGTATTTATTTAGTTTTTCATTACTTTAGTTTAAGACAAATAAATAGCTAGATAGATACATATTAAAACCTTGAATATACTTTTTTCCTTTAAGGCTTGTAGCTCCAAACATGCAATCACATTTATTCATAAATTTAAATTATTATTGTATTTCTAAAGAATAACATAAAGTATGGTACATTAAAGGTAATTCATAGATTGCAAGAGAATTTCCTTTCGAAGTTATAGAATAATATCAAAATAAAATGATACGATGTAAAAATATATATAGTGTGCATCTTTTGTCCACCTAGTCACCACAAAGTTTGTAACCATCATAAAACAAATAACATTAGAGTTTTCTGACTTTTCGACTCTAAAAATAATCATTATGATGGGTATAGTAGTATTCCATGCAATATATATTGAGGACTTGGGGTGAAAAGGATAAAACAAACAAAAGCAAATAAAATTGACCAAATATAAAAGAATAAATATATAATAGAATCTACAAACAGAACATAATATAGATGATGCTAAAACATATAAGTAATAAGTGACTAAATTTAGGAAAGGATAATTGTTTGTAGCTATACACAATCTATTGAATTGGTATAACATTTGTCACTCCCCAAGGCTACACCCTGGGCGGGACCGGCACCCGGAGACCATTGCTGGCCCCAGGTGAACCCTTGGCCTGGCTTTCTTGACTCAGCGGAAACCTAACTCACCAGAATAACTCAATGCCATGCAAAGACATAAACAACTTAACTGATAAAGATCTGGCCCAAAAGGGCAACTCGAGTCTCAAAATAGAATATTTACATATATACACAAAAGAGAGACTCAAACTAACTGACTATCTGTCTATGAAGCCTCTAAAATACTGAGATGGATGTTGGGACAGACCCCGCAACATCCTAATAGAACAAAACTAAGTACACAAAATAATTGAGTCCTCAAGAATGCAAGGAGGCTCACCACTGACTCTGGAGTGCTCAGCTGAATCAACGACGTGCAGGATGCTAATCTGGGGTACCTGTATCTGCATCGTTATAAGATGCGGGCCAACTGGCATCAGTACATGGAATGTACGAGTATGCGAGCTGGAAACTAAGCAACAAAGGCTAGAAAGAAATCTGGAAGAAACAGAAAAGTTTACCTGGCTCAACTCAACTCAACCTGACTGACTTCTTTCAATATAAGGCAATTTAAAACAAGTGCGATATAAAGAAAGACCGTTTAAAACATGCTATAAACTCTGTGTGTATACAAAGATACCATAAGCCTGAGATGTATATAGAAATACAATGAACTGATGTATATAAAAATACAATAATTTCTATGTATGAAAATACAATAACTGCTGTGGGAGTTTCTCTAACCGACAACCATCACATGATAGCTATAGTGATGATACAACGATTGACCTCACGCTGCCAGATCATCTTATACCCGGCCAAAGGTATAAGACCTGAACTGCCTAATGGATCCACTAGTCTATCTGGAAAAAAACATTCACCTAAAAAGTATGATCCTTTCCTACCCATGGTGGCTAACATGGTTCTATGGGGACTTTGGGTTCTTTGAACGCTCCCCCAATTCGGTGCTCAATACTACTCCCAAAAATGTACTGGCTCTTATGTTTTTAAAACATATTTCTTCCTGTTGATATGAGATAATTACTAAAAAACTAGCCCAAAGGCTCTTTGGAAATCTCAGTTTCCAATCTTGTTTAAATGTACAAACATTTCTTTAAAACTTCTTTGGGAATACATAGTTCCCTAATAACTTTGAGAAATGAACTCAACTTTAAACTCTTCACTCAACTTGAAACTCTTGACTTAACTTGACTGGAAACTTGAGCCTTAAATGAAGTTAAAACATTCAATAAAGACTCTTGAATAACTTTAAAAAAAACTTACTTGAACTTACTTTTAAACCTTGCTTGACTTGACTCTAACTTCCCTTAACTTTGATACTAACTCGCCTTGAATTGGATTATGGATTCAAGACATATGATCGCATGTTTATAGATGAGTTCGGGAGGTTTAAATGTACATTAGAGTGTTGGAAACAACTAGGAAACATAGGTATAATACCTAGGAACATGCATGAGAAAGTGTGGAAAGAAAGGGAGAACATGGCGTCCTTGGCGCTCTACAAGGCGCGGAGCGCCAACCCTCGAAGCTCAGAAGGCACCTGCTGGCGCTCTGAGAGGCGCGCCGCCCCAAGGGCTGGGCTTCAGAGCTCCTCTTGGGGCGCGCTGCCAGGCGCGACGTGCCAACCCCTAACCCAGAAAACTCGACTTTTCTCCCTTGTTTTGCCAACTCTAAACCACCCTTACTTCAATGGATTCAACCCCAAACACTAAGGATCATCAATCTCTCAACATACAATAGATTACAACTCAAATACACAACCAAATCATGTCCCACAACCAACAATAACTTCAACATATCCAATCTTTTCTCAATAACAATGAGTTGGGTGTGTGGGGGAAAGGATCAACACACACTAAGAACTCACATACCTTGATAGGGATCACCCCCGACGAAAATCCACGATGATCTTGACGAATCTTTGCTTGATCTTCCCTTTCTCCTCTTCTTTTCCTCTTCTTCTCTTCTTCTTCTCTTCTTCACTCTCAAGAACCCTAACTCTTTCTCTTTTAAAATGGGAAAAAAATGATCCAAAATCAGCCTAACACACAATATAATCCCAAAAGAAATGGCTAGGGAAAAGACCAAAATGCCCTTAAAATTTCCGGACGGATTCCCTGCCAACTGCCCAACTTTCAATGGCCATAACTCGCTCATACAAACTCGGAATTGAGCAAACTCGGAGGCGTTGGAAAGATCATTCCACAAGATTCGCACCCATAACTGGAACTACTCCTAACTCATCCTGATCTAAGAGTTACGACTGCTCAAAGTTGGCCAAAAACTCACTGATTTCCACACTTAGCCAAATTTTCCAAATTTTTGAATTCCTTCCAAAAATGACTATTTCCGATTTTAAGTCTCTTCATAGATTTCAAATTACTGGATGTTACAATATCCCCCCCTTGGGAACATTCGTCCTCGAATGAGGTTACCTTTACAATGTTAAGAGTGTAACATCTACTCAAACACCCAACATGCAACCATGCAAACACAACGACAACAACATGCTCATTATAAATTAAAGAGCACTAAGAAGGAAATTAGTACATTAATTTGCATTTCCTCCAGATTCAAAGAGATGTGGATATCTCTTCTTCATGTCCTCTTCGGCTTCCCAAGTAGCTTCCTCAACAAATTGGTTCCTCCATAGGACCTTGACTGAGGCTACATCTTTCGTTCTCAACCTACGAACTTGACGGTCTAGAATTTGCACAGGAATCTCCTCATAAGATAAGTTATCCTTGATCCTAACACTTTCTGTCGGCAGGATCAATGAGATATGAAATACCGGATGAACCGCTGCTAGTTCCTATGGTAACTCCAACTCATAAGCAACATTGCTAATTCTCTTGGCTATGCGGTAAGGTCCAATATACTGGGGACTAAGTTTCCCCTTCTTACCAAACCTCATAACCCCCTTCATGGGTGAAACTTTCAAGTATACCCAATCATCTACTTCAAACTCTAACGCCCTCATCCTAACATCAGTGTAGGATTTCTGGCGACTCTGTGCCGTTTTCAACCTCCCTTGAATCACTTTCACCTTCTCCATAGCTTGGTGAACTAAATCTGGTCCTATCAACCCTGCTTCACCAACTTCAAACCATCCAATAGGAGATCTACATCTTCTCCCATAAAGAGCTTCGTAAGGAGCCATCTGGATGCTAGAGTGATAACTGTTATTGTAGGCAAACTCAATGAGAGGTAGGTGATCATCCCAATTGCCTTTGAAATCGATCACACACATTCTCAACATATCTTCTATAGTCTGAATTGTATGCTCGGCTTGCCCATCAGTCTGAGGATGAAAGGCAGTACTCAAGTTCACCTTTGAACCCAAGCCTTTTTGAAAAGGTTTCCAGAACTGTGCAGTAAACTGTGCACCTCTATCTGAAATAACGGAGATTGGGACTCCATGAAGTCTCAATATCTCTTGAATATATAACTTGGCATAATCTTCTGCTGAAAGGGTAGTCTTTACCGGTAGAAAATGAGCTGACTTTGTCATTCTGTCGACAATCACCCAAATAGAATCATGTTGTCTGCAAGACCTTGGCAACCCTGTGATGAAATCCATATTGATCATCTCCCACTTCCATTCCGGAAGTTCTATCCTCTGAGCTAAACCACCGGGCCTTTGGTGTTCAACTTTCACTTGTTGGCAATTTGGACACTTAGCAACAAACTCTGTAATGCCTTTCTTCATGCGATTCCACCAATAGACTTCTCGCAAGTCACGATACATCTTTGTGGAACCCGGATTAATGCAATATCTGGAGCTGTGAGCTTCCTCCATAATCCTCTCTTGGAGTCCATCTACCATATGGACGCACAATCTACCTTGATATCTCAATACACCATCTCCCCCTTGTTCAAAAGCTAATACTCTTTGCTTTTGAACATTTGCCTTCAACTCAAGCAAAATGGGATCTTGATCTTGTTTGTCTTTCACTTCTGACACTAGTGATGACTCGGCCCCATTCACCACCGCCATTCCTCCTTCTGCGGAATCTGAAAGTTTGACTCCCAGGCATGCCAGTCTGTGCACATCTTTTGCTAACTCTCTCCTTCCTTCTTCAATATGGGCGGTGCTACTCATAGACAACCTGCTCAAAGAATCAGCAACAACATTAGTCTTACCTGGGTGATAAAGAATACTCAGGTCATAATCCTTGAGTAATTCCAACCACCTCCTTTGTCTGAGATTAAGCTCTTTCTGAGTAAGCGCATATTGAAAGCTCTTGTGATCAGTGAATATGTCGACATGCACACCATACAAGTAGTGACGACATATTTTCAAATCAAATACTATAGCAGCCAACTCTAAGTCATGGGTTAGGTAATTCTTCTCATGAACTTTCAACTGTCTGGAGGCATAAGCTATAACCTTCCCATTCTGCATTAATACACAACCCAAACCAATTCTAGATGCATCACAATACACCACAAAACCTTGAGTACCTTCTGGTAACGTCAAAACGGGAGCTGTAATCAACCTCTCTTTTAATTCCTGAAAACTTCTCTCACAAGCTTCAGACCATTGAAATTTCACTGCCTTCTGAGTCAACTTCGTCAAAGGAGATGCAATAGACGAGAACCCCTCTACAAACCTCCTATAATAGCCAGCTAATCCCAAGAAACTCCTAATTTCAGTTGGAGAAGTGGGTCTAGGCCAATTCTGCACTTCCTCAATTTTTCGAGTATCAACTTTAATTCCATCACCGGACACAATGTGGCCTAGGAATGCCACAGACTTAAGCCAAAACTCACACATAGAGAACTTGGCATACAACTATTTATCTTTTAAAGTCTGAAGAACTATTCTGAGATGACTAGCATGACCTTCTTCATTCCTTGAATAAATTAGTATGTCATCAATAAAGACAATAACAAACATATCTAAATAAGGTTTGAAGACTCTATTCATCAAGTCTATGAAAGCTGCCGGTGCATTGGTCAAACCAAAAGACATGACCAAAAACTCGTAATGACCATATCTAGTCCTGAATGCTATCTTTGGAATATCATATTCCCTCACTCTTAACTGGTGATAGCCTGATCTGAGGTCAATCTTCGAAAAACAAGTGGCATCTTGAAGCTGATCGAAAAGATCATCAATCCTCGGAAGAGGGTACTTATTCTTGATGGTAACCTTATTCAACTGGCGGTAATCTATACACATCCTAAGGGAACCATCTTTCTTTCTCACAAACAAGACCGGAGCACCCCAAGGTGAGACACTCGGTCGAATGAAATCTTTTTCTAAGAGATCTTTCAACTGCTCTTTCAACTCTGCTGGTGCCATTCTTTATGGCGGAATAGAGATAGGACGAGTATCTGGAATGAGATCTATGCCGAAATTTATTTCTCTCTCAGGAGAAATTTCGGGTAGATCATCAGGAAACACTTCTGGAAACTCTCTTACTACAGGAACTTACTGAAAAAGAGGTATCTCAACACTAGAGTCATGAACTCGGACTAAGTGATAGACACAACCCTTCGAAACTAACTTTTTTGCCTTAAGGTACGAAATGAAACGACCCTTAGGCACTGCTGAACTACTACTCCACTCTAAGACTGGCTCATTCGAAAACTGAAACTTGACCACTCGAGTTCTACAATCTATCGATGCATAATTAGCATGAAGCCAATCCATACCTAGAATGACATCGAAATCTACCATGTCTAACTCAACCAAATCAGCCATGGTGCTCTTGTGATTGATAGAAACAGGACAATCACGATACACTCTTTTCGCTAGAATAGACTCCCCAACAGGTGTAGAAACACTAAAGGGTTCACAAAGTATTTCAGGAAGAACCTCAAACCTATTTGCAACATAAGGAGTTACAAAAGATAAACTTGCTCCTAGGTCTAGCAAAGCATAAACATTAAAAGCGAAGACTTTGATCATACTAGTGACAACATTCGGAGAATTCTCTTGCTCGTGGCGACTAGTGATTGCATAAAGGCGGTTTGCTCCTCTGCCGATACTAGAAGTAGCTCCTCTAGGTGTCGTCCTGTCTGGTGGAACAACTGAAGAAGACTGCGCTTTATTGCCCCCATTACCCTGCCTATTCCTTGGACACTCTCGCATGAAATGTCCATTCTGACCACACCTGAAACAACCAATGGAGCCCTCTCGACAAATCCCTGAGTGGTTCCTACCACATTTGGCACAGGCAGGAGGCTTACTACTCCCTTGCGCTACACTACCCGAAGATTGTGCTGGTCTAGCCCTGAAGTCCTTCGAATTCTAGCCATAAAATTCACCTTTGTATCTGGGTGCAGGTGCTCTAACAACTGATGGAGCAGGTCCTCTTTGCCTTTGTTGAAAGGATGAACGGTTCGCATTACCTTTCTGCTGCCCGGACACTTTTCCGGTCTTGGCTCTCTTACTTCTGAACTCTTCTCTGTCCCTCAGCTTCTCTTCCTCAACCTGTTGTACATAGACTATCAACCTTTATATGTCCATGTCCCCGATAAGCATTGTAGCCCTACCTTCCTTACTTGACAACCGAGACAGCCCAGCAACAAACAAGCTCATTCTATTTCTCATGTCCGCCACCATCTCCGGAGCATAGCGGGATAGTTGGGTGAACTTCAGACTGTACTCATGAACACTCAAAGACTCCTGCTTAAGTGTGAGGAACTCACGTACCTTGGCCTCTCTCAATTCTCGAGGAAAGAAATGCCCCAAGAAAGCTTCCTCAAAAGAGGCCCAACTCGCAGGTGGGGCATTCTCAGCTCTGCCCTCTTTCCACTGGTCGAACTAAGTTCTAGCAACATCCTTCAATTGATACGCAGCTAGTTCAACCCACTCAGTATCTGCCACATGCATCACATCAAAAATCTTTAACTCCTCAATGAAGTCCTCTGGATCCTCAGTAGTGCTCGAACCCATGATACTCGGAGGATTCATCCTCAAGAACTCGCGGATCCTAGAAGTGTCAGCTCCTTCCTGTCGAGCTCCCATTTGCTGACCCATCTAATTAGCTACAGCTTGACTCAACATCCTAATTGCCTCTCTGAACTCGGCATTAGAAACTTCCCCTTCTTGCACTCCCGGGACATAAGGTAACTCTTGCTCATCCACATAACGTCTAGGAAGACGCCCTCTGCCAGCTCTTCATGGAGGCATGATTATCTTAAACACGAGCAAGCATGAATTAGGAAGAAACTCTTTAGAGATAAACTTTAATGCATGAGATGAGTGTGAAAGAAATGAGAAATCTTCCTAAATGTTGTAGCCTCCCAATTATAGATATGGCGCGCTTCACACCAATAACTAGGACTCTACAGACACGGCTTCATAGACTCCCTAGGACTCTTGAACTCTGTGCTCTGATACCAAGTTTGCCATGCCCCGAGCCTACACCCTGGGCGGGACCGAGACCCGGAGACCAATGTTGGCCCCAGGCGAACCCTTGGCCTGGCTTTCTTGACCTAGCGGAAACCTAACTCACCAAAATAACTCAATGCCATGCAAAGACATAAACAACTTAACTGATAAAGATCTGGCCCAAAAGGGCAACTCGAGTCTCAAAATAGAATATTTACATATATACACAAAAGAGAGACTCAAACTAACTGACTATCTGTCTATGAAGCCTCTAAAATACTGAGATGGATGTTGGGACAGACCCCGCAACATCCTAATAGAACAAAACTAAGTACACAAAATAATTGAGTCCTCAAGAATGCAAGGAGGCTCACCACTGACTCTGGAGTGCTCAGCTGAATCAACGACGTGCAGGATGCTAATCTGGGGTACCTGTATCTGCATCGTTATAAGATGCGGGCCAACTGGCATCAGTACATGGAATGTACGAGTATGCGAGCTGGAAACTAAGCAACAAAGGCTAGAAAGAAATCTGGAAGAAACAGAAAAGTTTACCTGGCTCAACTCAACTCAACCTGACTGGCTTCTTTCAATATAAGGCAATTTAAAACAAGTGCGATATAAAGAAAGACCGTTTAAAACATGCTATAAACTTTGTGTGTATACAAAGATACCAGCGATGCAGTAGACTTGAATCCTGCAATTTTCAAAAATGAAGAATTAAAGTTAAAAGCTTTAACGATGAAGGAGGTAGAAAATTTATGGATATATAAAATGTAATCTTCTGAAGGATAGAGATTAAGTTGATACCTCAAGGTTACTAACTAATGTCTTTTCTTGTGCCTTCTCATTCTCGTAAGAATTTTGTGTTCCAATTTTACATCCATCCTCGAAAACCATGCTGGATATTGAGTTGACAACATTATGTATATTATGGACAGTCCAATAACAAGTCCACAACCGTAACCCATGAGAATCGCCTGCCAACTGATCATTGATGAATCTCCTCCTCCTTCTTCATCTAGCTCAATTGGATTCGTCGTTTGTGCTACCCCATAATCACCACCACAATCCTTTGAGAGTGGAAATCCACGTAGCCCATCATTTCCTTGGTATGAACTATTCTCAAACGTATCAAATTGTTTTCCTTTGGGGATGCATCCAACAAGATGATTGTGAGAGAGATTTAAGACTTCAAGTGATTTGAGGGATGCAAGTTGTTGTGGAATTTCTCCACTGATTTTGTTAGATGAGAGATCCAATGATTCAAGTACAGATAATTGGTGCAATGATGCTGGTATGTGACCTTCCAAGCGATTGTGAGATAAGTTCAACGTACGAAGCCCAACGAGATCTCCAATAATGCTTGGGATATGACCTTCAAATCTATTCCTTGAGAGATTGATAATAATCTCTGTAGTCAAAACTCGAGGTAGTTCAAGCTCCTGTCCCTTTGTGGTCACTATCAAGGAAATTGTGTAATAACCATCTTGCTTATCTACTACATACTCTCGGGTTCCACTGTTCTCACCATTTATTTTCATTGCTTCAAAATTCTCAAAAAGGCTCACCGGTAAATCTCCACTAAATCCGTTGGATGAGAGATCAATGATTCGAATTTGAGCAAACTTGTAAGTCGATGAATCTTTTATAGGGCCAAAGAACTTATTTGATCTCAGTCTTAGAATCTTCAGATTCGGTAGGGCTCTCAACCATTTAGGAAATGTGTCATTCAACTCATTGTTACCTAAATCAAGAACTTCCAAATATGTGCAATTGATCAATGATTGCGGGACTTTCCCCTCTAGCTTATTCCCGTCAAATTTAATGACTATAAGTTCGTTTCCTATACTAAAAGTTGTATTAATTGTCCCACTAAGACTATTGCTGCTTAAATCCAAAACCCAAAGTCCACTCATCTCACCCAAACATAGTGGGATTGGTCCCTCCAAATTATTGCTGCCCAAATCTAGCACATTCAGTGTTGTCAGATTGCAGATGGTTGAATCGATCTGTCCACTGAGATTATTGTGCAAAAGGAGAAGATAATATAGATCACGCTGGTTTAGGAGTGACTTTGGAATAGGACCTTGCAGCTGATTTTGTTTTAGAGAAACAGAAAAAAATGTTTGGGACTTAAACTCCCGTATGTTTCCACTTAAATGGTTATCACTCAAGGCTAACTGCCCTAGTAAGGGGAGGGAGAATATCCAGGAAGGTATAGTCCCATTCAAGTGGTTTGATGATAATCTGAGTGATTGTAGGTTTTGCATACCACTTACATTAGAAGGAATTGGACCTGTTAGGGAATTGAATGAAAAATCTAAGAATTGAAATTGTGTCAAGCTTCTGTTAAAGGATAAGAACTCAGAAATGGGTCCTTCAAGATGGTTATAACCAAGGTCCAAATCCTCTATGTTGGTGAGATTCCATAGAGGTTTAGGAATAGACCCTGAGAGATCACAAGAAAATAAATCTAATGTATGCAGTGAAGTTAGATGACCAGTAGCATACACACTACTGAGATATAACATTTGGAGTGATGCACTGCTATTCCATTTGGTTGTGGGAAACCAAACAGTGAGCTGGGTGAAAGGTGGAAAATTCTTTCCGGCAATATCCCGTATAACTGTGTATTCCCAAGGTGTAGAGTAGTTAAATAAGAAGAGAAATTCAGAGGAATGGTGGAAGAGATGTTCACAGAGTCAAGGTTGAGCTCTCTTAATTGGGTCAAGTTCTTAAGGAGCAGTTCAAAATTGTGAGGTCCGAATCTAAGATGATCTGAAAAAATACGAAGAACGTGTAATTTAGAAAGACGAGAGATTTCTGCTGGGATTAGACCTGAAAATCTTGAATGCGACAAATCAAGATGCGTCAAACTAGAAAGCTCACCAAATTTAGGTGAAATGAGAGACCCAGAAAAATCATTATAAGACAAATCAAGTCTTTTGAGATTGGAGAGTTGAAAGAGGCTACTTTTGGAACGAAACTTGCCTTGAAGTTTACTGCAAGTGAGGTTAAGCTCAATCAATTTTCCTGTCGTCTCATCACAATAAACTCCATCCCATGAACAACAATCTGTGTTCTTGTTCCACGAAAGAGTTGGATAAAACAGAATCGGTTGGCGTGTTATGACGGCACAATAAATAGAAGGATAATGACTTATTGTAAACATGTGCTTGAATTGTAGAAGAGCAAGAGCTTGATCTTTGGGGCACAAATGAGGTAAGGATGAGGAGAAAGAAAGATGGCAGAGGAAGGGAAATAGCATAAAAAATACAAGGTTTACGTAGCCCATTGTTGCACTAAAATGTTCAAAAAACTCTTTGTTTTCTTCTTCTATTCAATAACTTTGATAAGGTATATATAGCACAAATTAAGCAAATAAATTCAAATAAGAGTATTAGTTGGTGCGTAGACCCTTGACCAAAACATTTCCAATTTCATTTTGATTCGTTTGGTCATATGCACAAAGGTAACTTTTTCTTTAGCTCATGTACCCTTTTTATCTAATGTATATATGATCCTTCTAGCAAAATTCAGGGTATATTTGATCTTTCTCAGATATTATTTTTTTCTTTAATTTTTTGATTCAATGCGTAATTTGAGTTTTAAATCTCTCCCTTATAGATCTATTTGCTTATCATTATTTGAATATCTTATTCTTATTTATTTTTTTCCCTTTCATTTTTAGTGTAAAAACATGAGAATAAGAAAGGAAAAAATGTGAATGGTAAAAGAGAAAAAAGTAATAAAAATATTTAAAACTATTTGTCTCTGTAAAAATAAAATAAAATTGGGGAATCTATGATAAATTGTACAAGTAAATGAGTGAGAAATAAATTTGCCAATTAAAATATTAGATCCAAAAACTATTTTTCTTAAAATAAAAATAAAAATAAAAATCAAAGAAAAATAAATTTAAAATCAAATTTTCATTTCCGTTGGACCAAATTTGAGCTACCTTAGTAGCAATAATTATATCAACTCTACATTGGAAAGGTAAAAATTCACAAAAGTTTTAATTAGTTAGGATAAGTATATTGTTTGGTGTACAGGCATTGACAACAACATTTCAAGTAAAAAATCCATTTTTTATTAAAAAATAATATCATGCTCAATTAAGGTTACCATAATTAATTGGCTTTAAATGATGTGATGGTATAATATCGACGAAATGTGTGAAAACGTGTTGATGGTTTGTGCACCGAACTCTCAAATAAAATGTGTTTTAATCACTAATATTATGTCATTCATTAAGAAAGAACGAACACTTTATGAAACCTGTAATTTCCAAAAAAATTAAAGAATTAAGTAAAAAATATTTGAGGTAACAAACATTTGTAATTAAACTAATGAGAAAAATCTCAAGTCAAATGCATAAGTCATTGCACAAAAATCCAAATGTAATAATACAGTTTTGTTTGATTCCTATCAAAGGAATCATCACTAATACAACTTTCTGCAAGTAGTCCTAACCCAACTATTAAGCAATGTGGAATTTTTCTTCTTGAGAATACTAGCTTCTTCTTTTTTAATTTGTCATTCGGTGTCTGATACACATTAAAGTCCGATTATTTTAAACTCGTGTCGCGCATCGTGTAGAGCCCCATTCGGTGGGAGGTGGGGGAACGCTTTCTACCAATGATTTTTTTATACCTAGGGTTCAAACATGAGACTTTTGATTAAGAGAGGAGAAACTGCATCCACTGCACTACATCCGTTGGTGATGACAATATTAACTTTAACAATTGGGAACAATTATGCAATCAATTTAAATTGGGAGAAGGCATAAGTACCCCTTGAACTATAATCGAAATTACAGAGACACACCCTATATTTACGGAGGTCCTATTACTCCCCCCCGTTATGTGCTGACGTGAAATCATAACTCAATTCAATTAGCTACTGTAGTTTTTTTTTTTAAAAAAAAAAAATCTTCTTATTTTATTTGCCTTGTTTATAAAATAAGCTGACACACATAATATTTTTTTAGTTTTATTTGCCTTGTATTTAAAATTTTCTCAAACATACGTAAATACGTATGTTTTTCATTTTTTCTCCTTTTTCCTATTGGTTTTATTTATATCTTTTATTTTCATTGTCTTTCCTTTGGATTTAATCTTTCAAATTTAATTCCGAATGTCTGGTATTAATATAAGCTAATTTTGGATGGATACAAGAAAAAGTGAAGGAAATCAAATAAAACATAAAAAAATTAAAGCATTAAAAATAAAAGAATTATTTTTAAAAAAAATATGTAAATGAGAATATCAAATTTAAATACATGTAATAATTACTTATAACCAATTAAATTCTTCTCAGAGCGAGAATAATCTATAAGAGTATTTATTGGTGCATATGCCTTGAAAATAGTTTTTCACGCCAATAAATCAAAGAGAGATTGATTATTTAGGATAAGAATACATTGATTGGTGTATACTGTTGAGTTCGAAAGTGATTAGGACATCATGCAGAAGCTTACAATTGCAAATTAAGATGGTGATAAATTAGATGAAAAAAACTTAAACTAAAAACATAATATTATTATATGAAAACCAATATAAATAAAAATATTGAAGAGATTAAATCTCCCATAAACAAAAAATTTAAACATCTATATTGTGGATGCTATTGTGTTATGCTTTAAGAAAATGAATCTTCAATTTATAGATCTCCAAAATTTTCCTCTAAGAAAAGAATAAACCAAATATGGAATAAAATTATAATTTCCTTTTTAGAAAAAAGTTTAAGCATTTATGGTAATACCTTGACTTTTCTTTAAGGGAAAAAAATAAAGTTCAAATAATGTAAGAAAATCAAGGCAAAACCCTAACATAAAAACAATTTTTCAAGTTGAAAATCCTTTAAAATTTTGATTGGTTGGGATAAGAGTGTTATGCATTGTTTGGTTTGATGCATTAAAAATAGCATGCATTGCATAAAATAAATTATTTACAAAGATACCCTCCACACTATTATGCTGAAAAAGATGTAAAAATGATTTTGAGAGGCAATTGGGTCATTTATCATGTTAATGCGTGCATTAAAATCATTGCATTGCTAATACCTAGAAATTCATGGTATTAACAATGCACATCTTACTACACAATAGAGTGTATAACTAATGCATGTTGGAAAAGAGTATCAAACAAGGTGCTAGTAATACAAAAGGCTAATACATGCATTATTTTTTTTAATACGCTCTACCAAACGACCCCTTAGTGTATAACATTGATCTAAAGGTGAAGATTCACAAAACTTTTGATTAGTTAGGATAAGAGTATTGCGTGGTGTATAGACCTTGACAAAAACATTTCAAGTCAAAAATTCATTTTTTATTAGTTAGGATAAAATTATTATTTGGTTTATGCACCATATTGTATATTAACTTGACGATGATCAAACTTATATTTTAATAATTTAATAAATTTACATATTACCAAGTCAATGCACGAGTCATTGCAAAGAAAAGTTCAAATAAAAACTACAACAAAAAAATTCTATCACAAAAGTGGCGCGTATATACCTGTATTGTAACAAAAGTGGCTCACATTTATTCCTCTCACTATAAAAGTGGCTCACATATACATTTTCATCTAACGGAAGTGGAAAACATTACTTTTAATTATATTTTTTGATTTTTGATTTTAGGGCAAAAGGGTAAATATACCCCTCAACTTTGCAATTTCGAGCAGATATACTCATAATTAAAAAGTGATGCATATATACCTCGATCGTACAACAAATGGTGCATATATACCCTCATCGTTTAATAAATTATGTACATTTATCCTTTTCATTAACAGACTGATTTAAAAAAATATCTTAAAACTAGTTTTTAAATTCCAAAAATACCACGTGGCTTAAAAAATTAAGGAAAATTAACATAATTAGACATACTTAACTACCATAAATTTATTATAAATAAAAACTACCATATATACATATTTTTCCTATAGTTTAAAAATATTTCTTATAATATCACTGTCACGCCCCGAGCCTACACTCCAGACGTGGCTGGCACTCGAGAACCATTGCTGGCCCCAAGCGAACCCTTAGCCTGACTTACTTATCCAGCGGAAGACTCTAAGCACTATTACAATGATCAAATGCACTTTACTCAATTGTTTAATAAAATAACTAAGAATGTTTAAAGGTCAACATTCAACTTGGCCAAAATGGCAACTCAAGTCTTAACATATGAAATAATAATGTAAAGACAACTGAACTAATAACTGTCTGACTGTCTATGAAGCCTCTAAAACAAATAGGAATGTCGGGACAAGACCCCCGATGATCCTAACAATGAAATACGAAAAGCGAAATAAAAGGAGTCCTCCGGAATGTAAGGAGGTTCACCAACTGACTCTAAGTGATCAACTGGATCAACGAGGCGTTGGGTGATGATCCTGGTTACCTGCATCTGCCTCATAAAATGATGCAGGCCAGCTGGCATCAATACATTGAATGTATGAGTATGCGAGTTGGAATGCTAAACATAACATAGACTTGAAAAGAATATGAAAGAAACACTTACCTTGACTTTTCTCAACTCATGAATAACTTAACTCAATAGAAAGCAGTAAAACACATACAATATATGTAAAGCTTGTAAAACAGTGGAAAACAACTTAGTTCGTAAAGAAAATGCAATAACAAACTAAACTTTATTCATATAATAAAGTAATATAGTTTTTGTGGGAGTTTCTCTAACTGACAACCACCACTATGAGCCTAAGTGGTGATACATCGTCTTGCCCACGCTGCCAGAACTGTCCTATACTTTGCCGTCATATAAAATGCCTTAACTAAGTGGATCCACTAGTCTATGCTAAAAAGCACACTTAAGGATTCAACTAAAAAGTATGATCGTTTACTACCCATGATGGCTACATGGTTTATGGAGACTTAAGTTAATATGAACTAGTATCCCCATATCGGTGCTCAATACTACTCCCAAAATATACTTAGCTCATATGTTTAAAACAAATTTCTTTCTTTGGTTTGAGATAATTACCCAAAACTTAGCTTAAAAGCTCTCTTGGAATCGATGTTCCCTTTCTTGCTCAAATGTGAAAACATTTATAAACTCTTTGGGAATACATAATCCCCACATACTTCTTTGAAGAAATGAACTTCAATCTTTACTCTTTACTCTTTACTCTTTACTCTTTACTCAACTTGAACTTTAAGTCTTAAAACAAAGTTAAAACGTTTGTGAAAGACTTTTGAAAACTTTATAAACTTCTCTTTGACTTGCTTCTTAACTTCTAGACTTTACTCTTAACCTTCCTTGAATTGAAGTATGGATTCAAGGTTCATGATATCATGTTTATGGATGATTTCATGATGTTTAGATGTAACCAAGAGTATTGGAATCAACTAGAAAACTTAGGTACATTGCTAAGGAACTAGTACGAAAAGGTGGGGGAGGAATGGAAAGAACTGGCGTCCCTGGCACTCTGAGAAGCGCCAGCCCTTAAAGATCAGAGGCAGGGTTGGGGCGCTCTGGCTGGTGCGGCGCCCCAGAGCCCAAAGTCCAGACCCAATGTTGGGTCACTTTGGGAGGTGCGGGCCCCAGCCCCCTCCCTAGAAAACCTCAAACTTTCTTCTTCGTTTTTCATCTCTAAACCCTCTAATTTCACTTAGTTCTTTCCCCAAACACTTAGAATCATTTATACCCTCAATATATGATAGATTCAACTCGAAATTACACCCGGAAACATGAATCAAATCACCAAGAAACTGCAACAACACAACCCACAAGAATTCAAACGAATTTCATCAAGAACTCAAAGGATTTACTTTCAAATCTAATAAACTTTGCTGAATTGAATCATGATTGGCGTGTGGGTGAACTAACCCAACGATATGTGATCTCACATACCTTGTAGGGATCACCCCTTGACGAAATCCACAAGCTAAACTCGAATGTTCTTGACGATTCTTGATTTCTCTTCTCCTTTCTCCTCTTTTCTCTTTTCTCCAAGCCCTAGCGTGAACTTCAACATTTCTAAATTGACTAAAATCTGAATTTACCCCAATTAAACTCCTAAAACGAATTAAAACAATTGGGTAAGGAAAAGACTAAAATACCCTTTCAAAATCTGGATTAGATGTAACATCCGGCAATTTGAAATAAATATGAAGAAGCTTAAAAAAAATGGAAATAGTCACTTTTGGGAAGGAATTTAAAAATCTGGAAAATTTGGTTAAGTATGGGAAAAAGTGAGTTTTTGGCCAAATTTGAACAGTAATAAATCCTAGCTCAGGATGACTTAGGTGTATTTCCAATTATGTTTGCGAAACTCGTGGAATGATCTTTCCAACGCCACCAAGTTTGCTCAATTCTGAGTTTGTATGAGTGAGTTATGCCCTTTGGAAGTTGGGCAGTTGGCAGGGAAGTCCGTCCGGAAATCTTAAGGGTATTTTGGTCTTTTCCCTAACCAATTCTTTTGGATATATTAAAGTGTTAGACTGATTTTAGATCAGTTTTTCCCTTTTTAAAAGAGTGAGAGTGAGGGTTTGTGAGTAAAGAGGAGAAGAAGGGGAGAAAGAGAAGATCAAGCAAGGTTTCGTCAAAAATCGTCGTGGATATTGTCGGTGATCCCTACTAGGTATGTGAGTTCATAGTGTTGGGTTGGTTCTTTCCCCCACACGCCAAACTCTTTTAATTTCGAGAAGTTGTTGATTGTGTTTGTTGAAGTTGTTGGTTGTGATTGTGTTGAAGTTCTTGTTGATTTTGGGGCATGTTTCCGGTTGTGATTTCAAGTTGAATCTAGTGTATGTTGAGGGGTTTTATGATTCCAAGTGTTTGGGGCTGGAACCTTTGAAGCTAAGGTGGTTTAGAGTTGGAAAAACGAAGGAGAAAAGTCAAATTTTCGGGGAAAAAGGGCTGGGGCGTCGCGTCAGCCAGCGTGCCCCAAAAGGGGCTCTGAAGCCCAGCCCTTGGGGCGGCACGCCTTGCAGAGCGCCCAGCAGGCCCCTCTGAAGTTTGAGGGCTGGCGCGCCGCGCCTCTCAGAGCGCCAAGGACGCCAACCTTTCCCATTCCTTCCCCACTTTTTTATACATGTTCCTTGGTAATGTACCTATGCTTTATAGTTGTTTTCCACACTCTAAGGTACGTCTAAACATCAAGAACTCGTCCATAAACATATGATCATATACCTTGAATCCATAATCCAAAGCAAGGCGAGTTAGGATCAAAGTCAAGTGAAGTTGGAAGTCAAGTCTAGAAGTAAGTCAAAGCAAATTTTCAAAGTTGTTCAAGAGTCTTTATTGAACGTTTTAACTTCATTTTAAAGCTCAAGTTTCAAGTCAAGTAAAGAGTACAGAGTTTCAAGTTATGTAAAGAGTATCGAGTTTCAAGTTAAGTCAAGAGTATAAAGTTGAGTTCATTTCTCAAAAGTTATTAGGGAACTAAGTATTCCGAAAGAAGTTTATTAATGTCTTGTTTACATTTGAGTAAGAAAGGAACTATGTTTTCCAAGAGAGCCTTTGGGCTAAGCTTTGAGCAATTATCTCAAACTAAAGAAAGATGTGTTTGAAACACTTATGAGCCAAAGTATTTTTGGGAGTAGTATTGAGCACCGAATTGGGGACACGAGTTCATATTAACTCAACTCTCCATAAGAACCATGTAGCCAACATGGGACTTGATGGATCATTCTTTTTAGATGATCACGTAAGCTAAGCTAGTGGATCCACTAAGTAAAGTAAGGTCCTATATCACGGCAAGGTATAGGATGGTCCTTGGGCAACGTGAGGTAAAACGTTGTATCATCACTAGGGCTCATAGTGGTGGTTGTCGGTTAAAAAATCTCCTACTAAAGTTATATTACTTTTATACAAGTAAAGTTGAGTTTGTTATTGCTTTAATCATTAACGAACTAAGTTGTTTTCAATGTTTTACAAGTTTTATATATATTTCATGTGTCTTATTGCTTATATTGAGTTCGGTTATTCATGAGTCGAGCAGAGCCAAGGTAAGAGTTCCTTTGTATTCTTTTCAAGCTTAAGTTGTTGTTTAGCCTTCCAGCTCGCATACTCGTACATTCAATGTACTGATGCCAGTTGGCCTGCATCTTATGATGATGCAGACACAGGTACCCAGGATCAGCATCCAGCACGCCGTTGATCCAACTGAGCACTTCAAAGTCAGTGGTAAGCCTCTTTGCATTCCGGAGGACTCGGTTATTTTTGTGTTCTTAGTTTTGTTTTGTTAGGATGTTGCGGGGTTTGTCCCAACATCCATCTCAGTATTTTAGAGGCTTCATAGACAGTCAGTCAGTTAGTATTGAGTCTCTCATCTATGTATATATATAAATATTCTATTTTGAGACTCGAGTTGCCTTTTTGGCCCAGATTTTTATCAGTTAAGTTGTTTTATGTCCTTGCATTGCATTGAGTTATTCTGTTGAGTTAGGTTTCCGTTGAGTTAAGAAAGCCAGGCCAAGGGTTTGCTTGGGGGCCAGCAATGGTCTTCGAGTGCCGGTCACGTCCAAGGTGTAGGCTCGGGCCGTGACATTAGATTTTCCTTATTCAAACAGCCCAACTTCCAAAGGGCATAACTCACTCATACGAATTCGGAATCGTACAAACTCGGTGGCGTTGGAAAGATTATTCCAAGAGCTTTCCTACCATATGCGGAAGTACACTTAACTTATCCTGAGCTAGGAGTTATGGCCACCAAAACTCAACTTATTCTAACTTAACAAAATTTCGAGATTTTCATTCTTTCCAAAAACGACCATATCCAATTATTAACTCCTTCCTAGTTATTTCAAATTGCGAGATGTTACAATCACTTTTTAATATTTATACCATATATTTTGAAAGGTTAAATCAGATACACAAATCCTTTAAATATAGTATTGAATAATTATCTTAAAATTTGAACTCCTTAATTAAAGGTACTTTAACAATTCAGCATCCCTCAATCTCCTCCGTCAACAATATCTCCACCCCCACCCCCACGTCCTCCACCATTTTTTCTCTCTTCCTGCATCCTCTCAACTCATAATTTCTTCAGAATATCTATCAAAAACGATTTATGTTTATCCTCTAAACACATAAATGAGGATTACTCTTATTCAAACATCAATTGCTCCAAAATAAAAATTTGGCTATTGACATCGTCACCTCTGTTTTGCCAGATTCCTCCGCTTCCACCATCAACGACTATGAATTGTGTCTGATTTTAAATATCCTATGTATCTAGTATGTTTCTTTCTTGTATCTGATGTAATATTTTTATGTATCTGATCTTTATGTTTATGTATCTAAGCTTTTCAATGTCTTGTATCTGCTTTTTTTTTTTAATGTTTGGTATCTGATTATCATGTTAATGTATTTGGTATGTACATGAATCTAGCTATTGTGAAAACAACTTCACCATCACAGTTTTGATCTGGAATAAAAATGGCTATTGTGAAAAAAATAGAGATCAAGATACAAAGAAATGAAATTGAATTAATGGAAAGAAGAAGATTTTATACACATTTTATGTTTCTCAAAAAAGAATTAACGAAATTCTATATTTTTGGAATTCTTTTTGAAGTTGTTATGTTGCAGATTCTCAAAAGTTGTTAACAATAGTGAATTACTCTATTGATTGAACAAATCAGTTATAATTATTTAATTCCAATGCTTTAAAACATATATCTCGGATTCATGTATCTGAAGCAACTCGATACAAGTATTCGACCACTGAATTATGGTACATAATGTAATATTTCAAACTATCGTGAATATAAGTAATTAGGTCCTAAACTAGTAGAATTTTTGTAAGGTGCCCAAAGATTAACCCATTCATTTCGCACCCACATTCGACCCAATTAAAAAAAACTCAACTCTTCATATATCCAGAACCGATCCAAACTCATTTATGACAAAGTAGAAAAGGAATTGAGTTTTTTTTCTCTCAATTGGGTCGAATCTAGAGGTATAAAAAAGAGGCGAGATAATTTTGAAATTTAAATATCAGTATTATAATATTTTTCAACTAAGTACATATATATGTTAAAGAAAGGGGTAAATATGCACAATTTGTTAGATGACAGGGGTATATATATGCATCACTTTTTTAACGAACAGTATATCTGCTCTAAAATCGGAAAGTTGAGGGGTATATTAACCTCTTTTCCCTTGATTTTAAAAAAAAAATTATGTAGGGGTATTTATGATCCTTCTCGCACATGATTGTTTTGACTTCTTTCATTTTTTAGTGTAAATATCTATCTATATATAATAGGAGAGGAAATAGTGTCACATGTCAGCACCACATAGTTTCTATATATATTAAATGATAAATACAACAAATTAATTTCTACATATATTAAATAAATAAAATAACATTTTTTAAAAAAACTTAAACAGTTTTTAGAATTCATGTACGTCAAAAACTGTTGAAGTGGTCTCTTTTTAAATATTAAAAAATAAATTAAATAAATTTGTTCCTAATAAAATGCAAACTAACTACTGTTTTCATGTTTGAAATCACTACAACTTCTCACACAATTTACTTGATTTTTTAAAAATAGAAGAGATCAAAATGTCGGCATGACAAAGAAAAATCACTAAAATTATATTTAAAAAAAGACAGAAACAATAAAAGTATAACAATAAATAAGAAATATTTTCTTAGTCATTATCAACATCCTACAAATTAGCAACAACTGAATATAAAACCGTTTAGCATTATCCTTAATGGTAGTATATCAGTTCATACCAAATGATTTTTCTTTCATTCAAAAACTCTCTTGCAATAATCAATCATTAGCAACCAATGGATCTATCACTTCACTTCGTTAAATAAACGATTAATATTTGTTTCCTTTACGGCAACAAATTTAATTTTTACAACTTCTCACTCTAATATATCTATATGCATGTGTTTTTCCCAGCAATGTCATCTCCTGGCAAATTTAATTAGTAAGATTTCTCCCTTTATATTTATGTGTCTATATATATGAATTTATGTATAAAATTCTATGATCATTTTTTCTTAATTCTTAATTGCTCTTTGAAAATTTATTAGTTATATGAATTAAAAATAATTGATAAATCGGGTTTATGTCTTTTTATGAACTTTATTTATTAGTCTAGATTTTTTTAACACATTTATTTCACATGTATATGTGTATAATTTGATGTCAATTCTGACGCTTCAGGATATTGTTGAAATCTGTTATCTTACTATTTCAATTCAATGGCTATGAAATTTGAATTTTATATTTTAAAAAAATCATAATATCAAACAAGGGATAGATCAATTAATGACGATGTTTGCTTTCAAAGAAAAACAGACTTGATAATTATAATAAAAAATAAAATCTATGTTGTGTTATTGGAGAACTAATGGGCCATCAAAATAAATTAATATTTTATAAATTTATGATAGTGATCCCAATTAAATTTTATAGTTTTTATCACTAATTATATGAGTAATATGACCATTGGAGTTTCTATTAACAAAAAAAAGCTCCCTTTAGAATTTTTTTTATTATATATATTTGATTGCAGGAACTTAGAAACCATTAAAGAAAAGCGAAAAAGTTACATTTATAGTTAATTCTACTTTTGTTCTATCTTAAAATTGTAATTTTAGAAGATTTTATAATTTAAAATAAATTTGAAAATAAAAAAAAATGTTTAACTGTCATATTTTTTACTATTATTTTAAGTTTTTACGGTTTTTTAAAATTCAAATTTTAATAGTAATTAGTTACATGCGTGTTTCCTTTCTTCTTCTTTTTTGGAAGGGGGGGGGGGGGGGGGGGGGATTATTATCTTTTTAATAATAAATATGTTGAATTATTTTAAAATGCAAAAATTAATATAAAATCAGAAAAGAGAATTTTAAAGAAAATCTGAAGGAAAAAAAAAACAAAAAAAACATAACTTCCCTTATAATTTGAAATTTTCAATTGTGTAGTTAAAGTAATTACAATTTTTAAATTCAAAAAATATAAATATTGATACGTTAGTCATTGTATAAATCTAAAGGGTGATTTTAGTTCCCCTTATAAATTCAAATTATAAATTGTTTCAAATTTTAAATTGTGAAGTTAGCGTAATTATTAATTTTTAATTCAAAAAAATATAAATGTTGATAAATTAATCATCGGAGAAATTTAAGGATGAAATAAAAATAAAACTTGCAATTATAACTATCCTTATAATTTCAAATTTTAAATTGAAAACATAATTACCCTTATATATTAACTACCCGTGTTCCAAACTCCACAAACTCCACGCATTTTATATTCATCACTTCCTTTGAACAAATAAATTTTGGAAGAATGATTATATTTCTTTCCTCTTAAAACAATAGAAATAATTTTGAATTGTCTGATAAATTTCAAACAAAGAAAGTGAGATATAGAAGTGGTTCCATCAAATCAATAAATGTTATGTATGAGAACTTGCCACAGATGCAATTATGCTTTCGCACTCAATGTGTATCAAATTCTTCTCCCATGTAATTCCATCACACTACTATAAATATTGATGTGTTTGAGTTTAGTTTCTTCTAGAATATTAACACGTTAGTGAGAATATATATATATATATATATATATATATATATATATATATCAAAATGTTAGTTTTTTTTAATTCTTTTTTTTACAAAAATTAAAATTTTTAATGCTTTTAAATTTTTTGTTTGTTTTGCAGGATGGTTAGTGTGTGAAATCTCTGGATTTAAATTATTATTTTGGAGATATTGTTGAAGTTATTACTATATATATTTAAAGTGTAACATTTTATTTGATAATAATTGTATCTTATAAAATTATTGGTAAAGTTATTACTACACATATTTAAAATTTAACATTTGTTTGGTAATAATGATATTTTATAAAATTATTATTTCATTTTGTTGTTGATTTAATTGATATTATTAAGCAAATGCTCAATACTAAAATAAAGTATTCACCAAAAGTTCATCTACAAGCCAACCAAAGAAATATTTTAATTCTATTTTATTTATGTTATATATTTCATAATTTAGTAAAGATCACATGCTTCTTTATATCTTTAAGTTGATAATAGTCGGATAAGTTAATAAGATATTATTTTCTATTTTTTCATTATCGATGATCTTTATAAATACTATTATCTGTGTATTACACAAATAATCAGTGCATGCTATAGATATGTATTATAGTTTTGCTAATTTGTACTAAATTTTGAATTTTGTATTAATTGTCTTATGCACATTTATAAGATAATTAATTTCCTAAATTATACATATATTTAATTGTCTTTCATATCGGAGGAGAAAATGAGAAGTGAAAAATGTTTGGTTTTATGTAAAAACCTTTTAGTAGTGATTCTTTTGGCTATAAGTCTATATGAGTATTATTATTTTGTCATGAATTGTTATAATCATTTAAAAATTGCTGACTTATTTATTCATCAAATTTTGGCTATTTTAAAAAAAATTAATATAATAAAAATATAATCTTTAATTTTTGATAAGTGATACATATGCAACAAATTTTTTACTTCCTATTTTTACCTAACTTCTTAGTAAAATTTTATTGCAATAAAAAATAAATGTTATAGAATTATCTTTCTTATACATCCTTATTCATTTAATGTGTTATCTGAAATTGATATAAATTTATGAAAGTATCTGTAAAATATTGATATATATATATATATATCACATAGTTGGTATATGACTTTTAGAATAATAAAAAGACATAATTTAAAATTTTGAATAACATGCACATTTTGGTATCCAAGTGATTAAACCTTTTTGGTTGTATGCTTAGCATTATAATAAGACTTTTCTTAGTTATATTTTTATTTAAATCTAACTATTAAATTTCCTTACATCTTTATTATTCTAGCAAGAGGATAATATGGATAGGGTGATAGTATTTATCATTTTAAATAATTTAATAAATAAATAAATTAAATAATGATAAAAAATTTATTATTATCAAATTTAGACAATGAACTAAGGTTATATATTGATTTATTTACAAAACTATTCTATTATAACAAATCAAGATGCTAAATGTTAACATTATCAAATAATATGGATAAGGGATAGTATTTATCATTTTAAATTTAAAAAAATGAAATAGTAATAAGATATTATTATTTTCAAATTTAGACAATGAGCTAAGCTTATATATTGATTGATTTACTTAAATATTTTATTATAAAATATCAAGATGCTAATTGTTAATATTCTCAAATAAATTTTATAATATTATCTTATAATAAGTTAAAATTTTCAATTCTCAATAAATTAATATGTAGTATTACATTTATCAACTAACTGCGCAACGCGCAGGCACGTATACTAGTATGAGATAAAAAGAAAGAAGTATGAATGGAAAAAAAGAAAAACTAAGAAAAAGATTTAATACTATTTTTTTTGGCTATATTGTAATTTATTTCTTTTATCTATAAAAAATTGGGGCATCTATGATAAATTTACAAGAAAGTAAGTTAAAAAAATACATTTACCATCAAAATGATAAATTCAAAGTAGTCGTTGAATCAAGAAAGAAAAAAAAAACCGTGTGAGAAGGACCAAATATACCTCTACAAGAATACTTTTTTTATCTAATTTTTTTTAAATAATATAAAATTAATTTTGTTCGCTTCCGTTAGAGGAAAGGTCGGGTATATATGAGTTTTTTGTGTAATAATAGGGGCATATATGAGTCACTTTATAAAGAGGGGTATATAAAATCTAAATGATAAAGTTGAGGGGTATATTAAGCCCTTTTCCCTTTAATCAATTTAAGTATTAGAGGAAAAAAAAAAAAGGAATAGTCTATAAGAGCGGGTGGTGACGTATGAGCCTTGAAAAAAACAATTAAGTTAAGAATTCAAAAAAAACTTGTTTAGTTAGAATAATAGTGTTAACTGATATAAAGACCTTGACTTGACTTAAAGGTAAATAATAAATCTAGTCGAAATCACTTTAATTTTTTATGGAATTGGGAAGACAAATACGGTGAAACATCAATGATTTTTTTTGAACCATGTGAAACATCAATGAATGTGATGTATGGATGTAATTTTAATAAACCACAAATTACGCAAAGAAAATCTACTATTGTCCTTTGGAGTCGCCAATTCTGAGGAGCCCACCTAGTCACTTTCACTCAAATTTTGAATTTTCAACTTTATATTCTCAAGTCAATGCACAAGTCATTGCACAATAATCCAAATGATTGTTGAAAAATATCAAAAGTTCCAAATTATTAAGTCAAGTCATCACATAGAAAATTTAAATGAAAGGTACTACACAAAATCATATCACTTATAATAATATAATTTTGTTTGATACCTTATCGGTCTAAAACATCACAATCCCAAGTCTCTGCAAGTAGTCTTGACACAATTATTACGCACTGTTCATCTTATTTATCAAATAGTACTACACAACTATCGAACACAATGCAGAAAAAATCACCCTTTGAATATTACTCTCAACAGTAGGAAACAATTATCAAATCGATTTATATTCTTAAAGGAGAAAGAAAAGTGAAACGGAGCCCCGGAAGCACAGTAAAGTTGTTTCTATTGTGAACCACAAATTAAGCAAAGAAAAATCTACTATAACTAATCAATTCCAAGAAGCTCATCTAGTCACTTTCAGTCAACTTTTGAGTTGTCAATTACGTATCACATTTTCTGGTGAAATTCCATTGAACAATATTTTTTAGACTATTATGAAAACAATTGTAATAATACAATTTTGTTTGACACATTATCCGTCTTAAAACGTCATAATTCCGAAGTCTCTACAAGTAATTCAGACCCACATTGTTATGCATTATTAATCTCATTTGTCAAATTAGTACTATCAGACATAATGCAGGAAATTTCACCTTGAGAATATTATGTCTATCAGTAAGAAATGGTTATTAAATCAATTAAAGTCTTAGAGAAATAAAAGTACAGGGAGCTTTGGAACAACACTTAAGTGTCTCTGTGTGACATTTAGGTCACATGTTTAAACTTTTTTAGATTCTGCTAATGCAAGATGCTTTGTGCACCAGGTAACCTTTTTTTTTTAGAGGAGAAAGAAAAGTCTATAAGAGTGATAATCTGTGTATAGACTTTGACAAAAAAAATCAGTAACCATCTCAATGTGTGCGAAGACCATTTAATCTAGCAATAGTCAAGTAAGAAATAATTATTTTATCAATTTAAATTCTTAGAGAAAAAAGAAGAGAGAAGAAAGAGTCTATAAGAGTATTAATTGGTGTATAGATTTTGTCAAAAAAGTTTAATTAGTAAAAAAGAGAGTAATAATTGGTGCATAGACCATGAAAAAAAAACATTTCAAGTTAAAATTCCAAAACATTAGTGATAGGTTAGGATAAAAGTGTTCGTTGGTGTATAGACCTTTAACTTCTAAGTCAAAACTGCCAACTTTTTTTTTCTTTTTTGATAATCTAGAATGAGATTTGATAATTTTAGTGTGTTCTTTTAATTTTGGAGATAAAATAAGGTATGAGTCACGACCGAATGCTTCGATGTTATGTTTGTTGGGTGTACAAATAAAGTCCCGCATAAGAAGTTGATAAGAAGAAGATATATTCTAAACTGCTTTAATCAATTTAAAGTCTTCTCAAAGCCACCGTCGAATAGTATTAATTAGTGTATATGTCTTGACAAAAACTTGTCAAGCCAATAAATCAAAAAGAGTTTGATTAATTAGGATAAGAATACACTGATTATTGATGTATAGACCTTGACAATAAAACTTTAAGTAAAAAATCCTTTAAAATTCTTGATTGGTTGGGATAAGAATGTTACTTGGTGTATAGAACTTGACTTAAAGGTAAATATTCCTAAAACTTTTGATTAGCTGGGATAAGAGTATTTCTTGGTATATAGACCTTGAAAAAAAAAATATCAAGTCAAAAATCATTTTTTATTTGATTGGTTAGAATATATATAAGAGTGTTATTTGGTTTATACACTTGATTGAATATTAACTTAACTATGATCAAACTTATATTCTAATAGTACTTCTAATGAATTTACATATTCCCAAATTAATGCTTGACTTATTGCAAAGAAAAGTTCAAATAAAAGCTACAAAAGAAAATTTCTATCACTTATAATGCATTTTGTTTGATATTTTTTAGTAGACGAAAATTTCACAATTTTGAAGTCTTTGCAGTAGTCCTGGTCCAATTATTACACATTATTAGTCTTGCCAATGTGTTATACAATACTACATAACGTAGTATAATTCATTGTAGAGATTAACTTTAATTTAAAGGTACTCAAGTAGGAAATAATTAGTTAATCAATTAATTTTTAAGAAGAAAAACAAAAAAAAGAAGAAAAGTCTATAACAGTATATGGTGATGTATGGACCTTGACAAAACAATTGATTTGAAAATTCAAAAAAAAAAAGCTTGTTTAGTTAAGATAAGAGTGTTAGCTGTGTATGCACCATGACTTGAAAGGTAAAAAAGAAATTCAATAAAAAAAATCACTTCAATTTTTGGTGGGATTGATTCATTAAGTCCAGCTAGACAAATACCGTAAACCACCAATAGATGTGATAAATTGAATGTAATTTTAATGAGGTATATTGTGAACCGCAAATTAAACAAAGAAAAATTTACTATTGTTGTTTTGGAGTACCCAATTATGAGGTCACCTTGTCACTTTCAGTCAAATTTTGAGTTGCCAACTTTATATTCTCAAGTCAATGGACTAGTCGTTATAGCCCCTTTTTGCAGTAAAACATTCAAAACTAGTAACTTGGTAGAGAAGAAATCAAGAAATCTTTGCTTGTTTTGTTGTTCAATAATTTTGATGAGGTATGTATAACACAAATTAAGCAAAGACATTTACTAGGGAGAAAGATAAAATATATCCCTCAGCTTTGTGATTTAGAGTGAATATATCTCTCATTAAAAATGAGGTGCATATATACTTGTGTCATTTAATTAATAAATCTTTATACTTCTTTTCTTCTGGCTCACAACCTAACAAATAGTGAAGGGGATAAAAATCATCATTTAGGTTGGGAAGAAATCTTATGTCTCTTGTATTGGCGTTTAAAATTGTAGCAGATTGCATAGATAATGGTTCCCAAATGCAAAATAAATCATTAACACAATTCAAACAAGAATCTACCAGGATATTGAAGGGAAGTTCATCAAAACTATCAATTTGAACAAGGTCGAAAGTAGAGGTTTGTCCATCTTCCTTTTGCTAATCAGCAGTGTAACAAACTCCTCCTGCTCCATGCATAAGGAATTTTGTCCCACCAGGACGGGTCATAGAACGACAACTATGGATATCCACAAAATTTGAATCGAATACAAGAGAATTACAGGATCTAGAAACGTACATGCATTAACGACTTAAAAAAAAAGCCATGAGAATATTTCAAACTTATTTCATGAGGAATTGATACTTTTTTCCGACAAAATTCATCTTCTTACTAGCGGCTAAACTTTTTGCCTCTCCGTTTCCTTATAACATTAGAATTAGGATTGCAACAAAAAATTGTACGTTTTTAATTTGGTTGTTTGTTTTAAAATCCTAGACATAATATTGCAAGTAATTTTTCTTGACTTTTAAAAATAAATAATTAGTTTCAAGATTATTTATCTCACCATTTATACTAAAATGACGGATAAATTATCCCTGGCAAAGTCCATTTATATAAATTAACAATAGAGTGTATAAAATAAATAA
>NW_026020062.1:139489-167741 GCF_900185275.1 Solanum verrucosum
GCCAAAGTGTAGAGATTAACTTTAATTTAAAGGTACTCAAGTAGGAAATAATTAGTTAATCAATTAATTTTTAAGAAGAAAAACAAAAAAAAGAAGAAAAGTCTATAACAGTATATGGTGATGTATGGACCTTGACAAAACAATTGATTTGAAAATTCAAAAAAAAAAAGCTTGTTTAGTTAAGATAAGAGTGTTAGCTGTGTATGCACCATGACTTGAAAGGTAAAAAAGAAATTCAATAAAAAAAATCACTTCAATTTTTGGTGGGATTGATTCATTAAGTCCAGCTAGACAAATACCGTAAACCACCAATAGATGTGATAAATTGAATGTAATTTTAATGAGGTATATTGTGAACCGCAAATTAAACAAAGAAAAATTTACTATTGTTGTTTTGGAGTACCCAATTATGAGGTCACCTTGTCACTTTCAGTCAAATTTTGAGTTGCCAACTTTATATTCTCAAGTCAATGGACTAGTCGTTATAGCCCCTTTTTGCAGTAAAACATTCAAAACTAGTAACTTGGTAGAGAAGAAATCAAGAAATCTTTGCTTGTTTTGTTGTTCAATAATTTTGATGAGGTATGTATAACACAAATTAAGCAAAGACATTTACTAGGGAGAAAGATAAAATATATCCCTCAGCTTTGTGATTTAGAGTGAATATATCTCTCATTAAAAATGAGGTGCATATATACTTGTGTCATTTAATTAATAAATCTTTATACTTCTTTTCTTCTGGCTCACAACCTAACAAATAGTGAAGGGGATAAAAATCATCATTTAGGTTGGGAAGAAATCTTATGTCTCTTGTATTGGCGTTTAAAATTGTAGCAGATTGCATAGATAATGGTTCCCAAATGCAAAATAAATCATTAACACAATTCAAACAAGAATCTACCAGGATATTGAAGGGAAGTTCATCAAAACTATCAATTTGAACAAGGTCGAAAGTAGAGGTTTGTCCATCTTCCTTTTGCTAATCAGCAGTGTAACAAACTCCTCCTGCTCCATGCATAAGGAATTTTGTCCCACCAGGACGGGTCATAGAACGACAACTATGGATATCCACAAAATTTGAATCGAATACAAGAGAATTACAGGATCTAGAAACGTACATGCATTAACGACTTAAAAAAAAAGCCATGAGAATATTTCAAACATTATTTCATGAGGAATTGATACTTTTTTCCGACAAAATTCATCTTCTTACTAGCGGCTAAACTTTTTGCCTCTCCGTTTCCTTATAACATTAGAATTAGGATTGCAACAAAAAATTGTACGTTTTTAATTTGGTTGTTTGTTTTAAAATCCTAGACATAATATTGCAAGTAATTTTCTTGACTTTTAAAATAAATAATTAGTTTCAAGATTATTTATCTCACCATTTATACTAAAATGACGGATAAATTATCCCTGGCAAAGTCCATTTATATAAATTAACAATAGTGTATACAAATAAATAAATGTTGGAGCCACTCCTAGAATCAGATACTTAGAACTAATTGGGAGACTAGGAATGGATTGGGATTTTTTCTCTATATTTGACAAAGCTAACTAATTGGGGCTTTGTAATTCTCATTTGGATGACCAATAAAATAAGTTAATTGTCTAAAATGAAATAATTCTTATATATTACTTCAAAGTTGGATTACGATTTACCCTTTAGCTTAAAAATTATTCCTTTAGCATTTTATGTTTAAATAATAAACACAAAATTAAGCAAATTCATTTTTTGTACAAAATTTGAACATTTGCTCTTAGTTATTATAATATAACTAAAGTTTACCATCGTATTTTATTATAACACAATAGAATGACGCAATGCACGTTACTAGTGTGCTTCTTGCGCACCAGAAACACAAAAGAGGGACAAGGTTCAGTTCAGATTTGACTGTTTATTGCATGTGAGCAGATTCCGCAAAAAATCTATGCGAATTTTAAAAAGTTGAGTCATTATCAGTAATGGAATCATAAGTCAGTCTTTTCCACTACCCTTATATGAATATACATGTAGAATACATAATGTAATTTATAATATTTTTGTATCCCAACAAAATTGATGTAATGTTTGATATTGAGTGCACATAAGTTGAATATTATATTTTAGATTGATTAAATAAAGGTAATAATTATCCATAATTGTCATTTTTCACATTTTCAACGTTATTTGTTCGTCCTTTGAGTTTCTACTTTTACAATAACATTTGTGCATATCTTTAATTTTCACTTTACATAAGTAATATACCAAAATGTAAAGTCATTTGATTTTTCCTTTTCTCTACAACAATCTACTTTTTCTTCTTTGTTGTATTTTGCTCACCTCTCTATAAGATTGTGTGACAATGGATATAGGATACACGTGCTCAGAGACTAGTCAAAATATGTTATGTTTGAAAGACAAAGAAAACAAAAGGAAAAGAAAAATAGCTTCTAAGCTATGGTGAAAAATAAACAAGCTTCCATTAATCTTATTAATTATAATCTTCCAAAATTGATTAGAGATGAACCATAAATTGAAAAAAAAGAAAAAAAAGGGACATAATTAGATAAACAGAAGATATGAAAATTACAATAATGATGAAGTCAATAATATTGGAACTATTATTGTACTCTCTGGTACTCCTTGTTGCGTATGGTAGTACTCTACATCTTTTTCTCTTTGATCGGAAGTTTTGAATTACTTACTTCGTGCTTCTATATTTGTTTAGTTTGTGTTTTGCGCTCTCCTTACAAAAAATATTAATGAAATATTTATTTTACCAAATTAATTTTACTAATGTTACTTTGAAATTTTAAATTTGACCACTTGTACTCCAATAATTTAAATAATAATTACTTAATGATAAGGATAAAATTTAAAAATAATTAATACAAGACAATGATAAGATGTAAAATTAATTAATTACGTACTCTCTCGATTCTTCAAATTTCTGGTTCTTATTTGCATCTTTTTTCTCATTCTTTAGTAATTCAAGCATACTGAACAAAATATAATTTTTTTTCAATCATCATTATGTTTTACTTTAATCAAACATAACTAGATTGAGATATACTCATACAAAGTAGTGGAATAAACAACCTTATAAGACAAAAAAAAACAATCAAAATCTAGGACCGAACATAGGGAAAATCAATTTTATCACTGCTGATATCTAATTTTGGACCTCCACAATATATATTAATCATCGAGTTTCTTCAATTTCGAACGATTTGAAAAAAACAGTTTTATAACATTCAAAATATTTTTTCAAGTTATTATAAAGTAATTTTAGTTGCTTTTATAATTTTTAAATAATAACTATGTTTTCTTACATAATTTTATATATGATTAGTACATTTTATAAATATTCGAAAATCATCTCAAAAAAAGATTTTGTCTTGTTTGGATATTGTTGACACCTAATTTTGACCCTCCCCGATATGAATTAATTCACGAGCTTCTCAATTTTCAAACGATTTAGAATAATTAGTTTTATAAAATTCAAATATTTCTCGAGGTTACTTTAAGTAAGTCTAGTCGATTTTTATAGTATTTCGTAATTATATGTATAATTAGTGTTTCTTGAATATTTGAAAACCGTCTCAAAAAGATTTTAATTTTAGTAATTACTTTACTAAATTAGTTTAGTTTAAATTAGGGCTATAATTTTGAATTATTTAGTTTATAATTAAATTAACTATTTTATTTTGTTAAGATTAAAAAGCTCATAAATTAATTACATTATTTCATCTTATTTTTGTCATCAACCGAGTTCGCCAATCTAATTCAATTTGGCTAGAGTTTTGACTTAAAAATTGATTACAATTGTAATTCAATTACAAAAATAGTCATCTCATATTTTGGATTTCAATTCTTTAAGGCCCATACCCATACAATTACAATACATGTTCCACTCCACCAAAATAATCCCATACCCATTCCAAACCCACCAACAGCGGTACCCAACCCCATTCCCCTGTACACCTTCTTCTTCTTTTTCGCAGAAACAAAACCCAGCAAAACCAACGCCAGAAATTGCTCCAGCAGCCCATCGAAACACGAAAAAAAACCCGAGTCCAGCAAGCTGCCAACGTCTCTCTCCACAGCAGGCAGCAGGCACGCCTCTGTCCTCCTTTCCCCTTTCGGAATGAGTCAAAATCTCAAAGAAAAGAGGTTTAGCCGGAAGGGTGAAAGGTTTTGAAGTTTTGAATTTCAAATTTTGGCCTTTTGAATTCGATTTTATCCTTTCCCCCCATTTGGGGAAGCCTACTTTTCCCTTCTATATATTTACTTTTATTCATTGTGAAGAGGGGGATTTTTTTTTCCGAAAATTTTATGCTAAGAAAATAGTGGGAGAAAAGTATTACAAAAGGAAAAAATACACTTAAGCCATAGTTTTCTGACGGCATAAAGGGATCGAGAATCTCGGTTTTGTTCAATCTTTGATATCGCTTGCTGTGTTGGTTCATCCAAGTTCTCGGAACTGCATTTTAGTGGTATCGGAGAAGCTCGTCCCTGCTCGTTTCCTGTCCCAAATCGCTGCTCTCCTAAAGGTAAATTTCTTCTAATTCTGACTCGTCTTGGATGATGTTCGATTTTGTAAGCCGTGTGAGCTGCTCACTATTGGAATTTTGGTTATTTTCGACTCATTGTTTGGCTGCGAATTAGTGATAAAGCTAGTTGTATGGCCCGTTGCTGTTTGTTCATCCTTTGCTTTCAAAATGGTTTTGATACTCGTATGAGTTTACATTGATGTTTGTGTTCTTCCTGCACTCACGGCTATTGCTTGTCTCGCTTTTCGTTGAAAATTTGATGTCCCCCCCCTCTCGAGTTCGTGTTCTCGTTGTTGGTATCTTCTTAGTTCACTATTGACCCGACTAGTAAGCTATGGAAGTTGTGGCCTAGTTTTGAAGGTCGAAGTCACTTTCTATAGGTGATTTCGACTTCCATAATCTGATATGCATGCTGTTTTCTGCTCTTTGTTACTTTCAACTAAATATAGTGTTCCATTGTTGGGTTTTCGCGTGTCGTTAGGATCTTTTTTTTGTGTCTTTTTTTTTTAAAAATAAAATAAAATAAAAAAAATAATAGAAGTATTGATCCTGTGTTTTTTCGTTAAATGATTAAGTTAAAGCTTACTAATGCTTTTCTTTCCGAAAGATTAAAGAGTGAGTTTTCGTATGTTTGCATATTTGAGGGTCTACGCATTTATATTCTCTTTATTTTGTTTTGGTTAGCACCCCTGCTTCATGTATCGTATGACTATCCACTGAACCATGTGATGGGGGTGTAGTTAGTGCATTTTCTTATCATTAAGTTGAGTTGCTATTAGATTTCAAATGATTAGTCCGTTTCTCTGCGTATGACGTTAGTTTTAGTTCAAGTACTTGTCTTTGTTTCTACTGCTGCCCAGGTTTTTTTCTTAAATTCTCATGGGTGCTAATAATTTACTCTAAATCATGTGTACTCCGTCGTGTGATTTCGAAACCTCCTCTCTTTGTTAAGGCTTGTGTTCTCTTCTCCCTAAAAGTTTAAGTGCTTCTCATGTTAATGTATAACACATGAGTTTCATTTTCTTTCATGTGTTTCATCATAAATGGAAGTAGCAATTTGGATCAACTTAATAATTTATTCATTTTGGGGTTGAGCATTGAAGTTATTTTTTTTCCTAATTTACCGAAACAAAGGTCATTTGTAGAGATATTGTGCTATTTATTCTAAACTTATTCTTGCTTTATTCCAAGTTTACATTGGTGAGAAATTTATTTGTTTTCTTCTTTGGAGCAAGTCTAGTAAGCATGCCAACATGATTTTATTATTTGTGTCATTTTTTTTACTTTCTGATCCTATGTCTTATTTCCCTTAGCTAACACAAATTATTTTATGTGTATGTGAATCTACCTTGAATCCTCATGGACTTCTCCATTCCCCTTGCATTTCGATTTGGGCCGGAAAGGCCCAAACTTGCTCTTCGCTCGAGTTGGCCTCACTACCGGGTCAGCGAAATTGGTGTATAGGTTGAAAACAGCGAGATAAGTGCTGGAAATTGAATTTTCAACGTCCGAAACGCTGAAAAAAGACCGATATACCTGCTGTATACACCAATATACAGTCAGAAAATATGATATACAGGGCAAAAACGTGAAAACACAGGTGGAAAACGCAAAGATACATAGTTAAAAATAAAAATTACAGATCCGGGAGTTTGAGAATTAGCGATATACATGGCGTACACCTCAAATACATACTTTGTGTATATCACGGGCAAGGAAGATGGAAAAAGGGCCAAAGCCCAAATGAATTATTACTTCTTCCTTTTTTTTGCAGATTTGGGAAATTTGGGCAAAACCCAAATTCAATATATTCCTCTTAAGTTATTTGTTCATCTATTTGTTGATTGACTAACGTTTTATTTATTTTTATGGTTGAATTTAATTAAGTTTCCGAAGATAGCCATTTCTCCCTTCTTATATATATCCGAATTAAACTATTTCATACTTAGCTTTGTTATTTTTTCTTATTAGTCTCGTCGCTTGAAATTACTTACCTCTAGGATTAACCCTCTCTAGTTTATTTCCCTTTTAAAAAAATAAAAATAAAATAAAATATAATAAATAATAATAGTAATAGATAATACTAGATTTTTTTTTTATATATATTTTAATGTTCCATGGTCAGTTTCATTTTTTTTTATTAGTCCCGTCAACACTTGAGGTTTTTCCCTTTAAAAGTTTTCTTTTAGTTATTCCCCTTGATAAAAATAATAATAGAAATAAATAAATAAGTTTTTTTTACTTAGTTAAAATTTCATAATTGGTTGAAATGAATGAGTTCTTTTACTTTATTAAACTCTTCAAAATTAGTCAAAAAATCATTTTGGTCAAATCGCCGGTCAATCGCGAGTTAGCGGGCATTCCGAGGGCCTAACACCTTCTCGGAATGTACATTTGAACTCGAACCCGTTTTCAATTGATTTTATCTGTTTAAATCTTTTGAAAACCGTAAGTATTTTTTCTTGATTTTTTACTAAAAATTAAGTGGCGACTCTGTTCTTTTTGGAAACCCGATTTCTCTTAAACCATAAGTTTAATCGATTTTTCAAAACTAAGTCATTTTCCCTTTACATATATTTTTAAATAAAACAGATATCTTACTAATTAGTTTAGTTATATAATAGTTTATATTTTTAAATTATTTAGTCTATAATTAAGTTAATTATTCTATTTCGTTAAGATTAAGAAGCTCATTAATTAATTTGTATTAATTCGTCTGACAAAATTCATCGATTGAATTCGATTTGGTTAGGATTGAAATTTTTTTAAGCTATTACTCCTAATCAATTTATTTCAACCCTTTGCAAAAACCAATTCTGGGCCAAATCCTATTTCAGCTCATTTCCACTTCTTTGCAGACAACTCAATTCCCAGCCCATCATACAAAGACTTAGCCCACTTTATTTCAGCAGCAGCGTACAATACCAACAGTACACGTTCTTCTTCTTCTGCTTGGGCATGTCATTAGTCTTATTTGTTATTTTTTTTGGATTGTTGTTCCGAGAGTGTCTTATTGTTTCACTTTCTGCTATGAATTATTATGAGTATTACTTATGTATTTTATTTATTTTGCTACATGTGAAATTTATTCGAGTTCACTATGAACTCCTAGCGTCTTTTCCTTTCATTTCGAGAGAGCCATGAAGGCTCAAGTTCTACCTTTATCGAGTCAGCCAGCTGTAAAACTGAAGAATAGGTTCTCCGAAAAATTGACGAACAAGAATTGGAGTTGATACGGGATTGTATACACTAGTATACACATAGTATATATGAAAATGAGAGGGCCTAAGCCCTTTATTTGCAATCATTATTGGGAAAATTACATAAATCCCATAGTTTTAATATGAAATTACAATCTATCCCTAATAAGTTTCTAATTACATTAATCCCTTAAAAATTAAAAGAACCAGATACAATAATTGAAGCTAGGATACATTAATATGTAGCTCGGATACATTAAATACCGTCTCGGATACATTAAAAACTAGCTCGGATACATTAAATACTGGCTCAGATACATTAATATGTAGCTCGGATACATTAAAAACTAGCTCGGATACATAATATGTAGCTTGGATACATTAAATACTGGCTCAGATACATTAATATGCAGCTTGGATACATTAAAGAAATAAGGGATTTTGGAGATTTTTAAAAGTAAGGGGATAATGGAAATAAGTGAAACAAAATGTGTGTATTTCGGTAATTTGTCCATCATTTTATTATCACTTGTTAGTTCTTAGGACATATGAAAAAATTGGGCCTAAGACCCAAAAGAAAAATGATTCTTTTATGTTAGATTAGGAGGTACCAGTGATTAAATGGGCCAAAGGCCCAAAACAAAATTAGACCCAAGTGCTGGTGCAAGCGAACATAAAATCAGACTTGGGCCCAAGACACTCTCTCTCTTTATTTTATTTGTTTTCGTATTTGTTTAATTGTTTGTTTGCTAGTTAATTCTAAGATTTTCCTTAATTCAATTTCCCTAAAGATGAACTAGCCATAGCTGTTAAAATCAAACAAATGTATTTTATTTTATTTTATTGGACTTAAAATATCTAGTACTTAAGTACTATCCTTATACTATCTCCCTTTCCCTTTAAAAGCAATTTCGAATCTTAAGTTGTTATTTCTTCAAACAAAGTATGTTTTTTCCCTTAAAATCGTTTAGCCAAATAGTTAGTTACCAGATAACCGCATGTTAGCAAATGTTCTAGGTGCTTTACCTAGAACATTTAATATGAACCCTGAACCCCCCTTAACATTTTCATTAGATTTTCTGTTTTTAATCTTTTGCAAAAAATAATTTTCTTAATTTTACTTTAAAAATTGAAATGATGAAGTGATTGAGGGTATCTCGAGTTTTATAGTCTACTCTTGGAAACTTAGTTATTCCCTTGAAACCTTATTTGTCCAAATTTGACAATTCAAATTTGCTACTTATCAATAAAGACGAGAATGACTTTTAAATTTTAAAGATATGGACTATTCGAATTTTAAATCAACTAGTTCCTGGACACGTGAGTCCTTAGTTACTTTTTATAGATCTATTAGAACAATTAAAATTAGGGGTGGACATTCGATAGTTCGATTCAGTTTCGATTTTTTTATTTCGATTTTTTTATTTTTTGGTTTTTGAATATGTCATACCGAATACCTAACCAGATTAATCCAATTCAATTTGATTTTTTGTAATTCGGTTCAGTTCGATTTATTAGTAGGATGAAATACCTCAAACTAGAAGAAATTGGAATTGAAAATTCGGAATGAAAACCCAAGGGCTAAATGCTAAGTGCATGCTATGGGAGAAAAGGAAACAAAAGTATTAATAATTAAATAATATCTGATATAGTATGTATAGTAGTGCATAAATTTCGGTTAAACCGAAATACGAAAATTATATTACTAAAAATCAAACAAAAAATCGAAGTTACAGAAAATATGAATCGAAAAATCAAAAAATTTGGTTGGTTTGATTTTTTATTTTTTTAGTATTAATGCCCAACCCTGATTCAAATTCTATAAAAACATGCGTGTAATATGTAGTAAAATTCAATAATTATAAATTAATCTTTAAGAATCCTAGTTTCTGGACACGTGCATTATACGTGTGTGCTATGTGATTTTCTTATCGATTTGTTAAACTAATTAAAATTGCATATAATAAGTAATAAAATACAATAATTACAAATAAATTTTTAAAAATATGAGGAAAAACACCAAATGATTGGCGTATTTTAATGTTTAAATTTAATTTCTTTTAAGTAGCTAACTGTAAATTTGGAACATCAATTAGTAAATAACAAATTTTCAATAAAGTCACAAATGACTAATTTCAGCTCAATATAGACTTAAGACAATAAAAAATTCATAGAAAATTAAATTAAAAAGTCTAATAGCGAAAAAACACACAAAATATAAAGAGAGAAAAAAATACAGAACACACATCCTTCTTAATACCTTAACCATTACAATATACATGAAAAAAGAAATACATAATTTTCTGAGTTCTTGTCGACTTCTCTTATATTCAATCAAAATTCAAGAGTCTTCTTCATCGAGTCAAACTAAAACATGATTCAACCAGTACAATTATGATATAAGTCTTTCACTACTTAAATTCTCTTTCTTTTGTAATTCGAACATATTGAACGTTCTATACAATAAAATACAAAAGACAAGATCTATCATCAAATTTATTGAATTTATTACACAAGCCCACACAGTTAAATCTTTCCTCCATGCTAATTAGTTCAAAGTTGAAAAACTAATAAAATTTTGATCAATTCTAGAAATTTGAATCAAGAAAGATATTTTTATTCTTTTGATAAAATTGAGCAGGACAATAATTAAGAAACAAAAGAGAAAAATTGTTTTTCTTATTCAATCATCCTTATGCTTTACTTTAATCAAACTTAACTAGATTAAGATATACTCATACAAAAAACAATCAAACTCTAGGACAGAACATAGGAAAAATCAATTTTATCACAAATTCAAGGAAAACAAAAAAGTGAGAACAAACATTGCTAAACTAAGAAGAACCTCATATCTGTTAGAGATGGATCCATAAATAGATTAAATTAGAAAATGAGATTTGAATAAAATCAAATTCACCATTACATAATTTGAGTCCTACATAGTACGAGACTTAATGAGTAAAACAGAATTGAATAAAATGAGAAAGTGAATCGATATCCTCTTCGTTGTGTTTATATTTCTCTTGGACGCTGAGTTATTCACTTAATAGTTGGATTGAATGAAGAAGCTCAATAGTGTTTCCCTTACTGGCTCGAATGTCTCTTTTTGGTTTGCCAAGATATTCTCCTAAAAAATTGAATGATATGTTGAAGCGAATGAGCAAATGAAATGGCTCGAATGTCTCTTTCTGAATTGAATGAAGAAGCGCAATAGCGTTTTATAGTCTACTCTTGGACACTGAGTTATTACCTTGAAACCCTCATTGGTTCAATTTCGACAATTTAATTTTTTTACTCGAATACAGAAGGTTCCAGCCCACGGTATTATTTAGTAGAGCTGATAACTGTAGCAGCTTTTATTTGCAAAATTGTCGATGAGCCTGCTTGGTGATGAAATCTCAACTCATCAAAATCAGCTAAAAGGATCCTTTTCAGCTTGTGTTTTGCTCGATTAATTCAATCGGTACCATCTACCTTCCACCATATTAGATAACTTTACCATCAGAGACTTAGGGAAGAGTTCTTCCAGTATCACCTCTTCTAGGATTCTAATTCCGAGGTTGTTTCTCCAACTTTTAACTGCTAAGATAGCAGACTGCAACTTTGGTCCATGGTTTCCTGATGTTTCTTCAATCTTTTGATGAAAAACGATCATGAGTCTGTATACAAATATATTTGAACACTGTAACTAGTAACTACAGATTTTTATTTTTGTGAACTTAAAGTGAGGTGTTCAATGTTTGTGTGATGATGTCATGTGACATAGTTCAGAGAAATAGAAATCAATGGGGCTTCAAGTGCCTGCGATAAGAGCTTGAAGGACTTCTACCCACTCTAACAATGTAATTATGAAAAAGATAAGATAATAACTTCATAAATTTATGAACTGACTTGCGGGTGAGACCAATTACTCAACTAATAGCTAGGATGAACTCAAGCTAACAGTCTCCATGTAATAAACAATAAAAAAGAAGATGAAAAGAAAACAAATATGGATGAGTCCCAAAGGAAGAAAAATCATGTCTTTATTCATATGATACTAACACTACATAAGCATCACCGATTATGAATGGTAAAGGCTTATATTTGCTTCACCGCAACATATTAGGCTTGAATGCTGCAATTTTTAAAAAAGAAGACTAAAAGTCAAGATCTTCAAGGATGAAGGAAATAGAAAATTCATTGCTATATAAAAATAAATCTTTTGAAGGAAAGAGATCAAGTTAATACCTGGAGGTTACATATCCTTTTCTGTATTTCTTCATTCTCGTAAGAATTTTGTGTTCCAATTCTACATCCATCCTCGAAAACCACACTGGATATCGAGTTGACAACATTATGTATATTACGGACAGTCCAATAACAAGTCCACAACTGTAACCCATGAGAACCGCCTGCCAACTTATCATTGATGAATATCCTTCTTCTTCTTCTTCTTGATCTAGCCCAAATGGAGTTGTTGCTTGTGGTACCCCTTCATCACTGCCACAATCTTTTGAGAGTGGCAATCCATGTAATCCATCATTCCCTTGGTATGAACTATTCTCAAACGTATCAAATTGTTTTCCTTTCGGAATGCATCCAACAAGATGATTGTGAGAGAGATTTAGGACTTCAAGTGATGTGAGGGATGTAAGTTGTTGTGGAATTTCTCCGCCGATTTTGTTGGATGAGAGAACCAATGATTCAAGTACAGATAAATGTTGCATTGATGCTGGTATATGACCTTTCAAGTTATTATGAGATAAGTTCAACGTACGAAGTCCAATTAGATCTCCAATAATACTTGGGATAGAACCTTCAAATCTATTCATTGAGAGATCGATAATTATGTCTGTAGTCAAAACTTGAGGAAGTTCAAGATCCAGTCCCTTTCACTATCAAAGAATTTGTGTATAAAGTAGGGCTGGGCAAAAACACCGAAAAACCGAAATACCGAACCGAACCGAACTATTTCGGTTTCGGTATTTCGGTATTTCGATTTTTGGTTCGGTATTCGGTGTATGTTTTTGTATTTTTCGGTATTTCGGTATGTAGTTTTTGTATTTTTCGGTTTTTTGGTTTACCAAAATATATTATATTAAATAATAAATATTATAACTTTAATTAAATTAGGTCAAAACTCTTTAAACCTTTTGGTCTTTTCAATTTTTTTACTTTTCTAAATTCTAACTTTCTAAGCTTTAGCAGCAGCCAGCAGCCACACAACCAGCAGCAGTCGGCGACCAGCAGGCGACAACCAGCAGCCGCCAGTTCCGTTGACCAGCAGCAGCAGCCGCCAGTCCCGTCGACCAACAGCACGCACAGCAGTAGCAACCGCCAGCCACCAGTCCTAGTCGACCAGCAGGGCTCAGGCAGCCGCAGCACCATGCACAGCAGCAGCCGGCGACCGGCAGGTGACAACCATCAGCTTTTAGGTATTTTTTTCTTATAAATATATAAAAATAATTTTAAGTTTTTAACTTGCATTTAGTCAATTACTTGAGAATATTTTAGTGCATTTGGATTTTGATCTATCCATAAAAATAAACTAATAAAGATTTAAGATTTGTATATTTTTAATTTTTATATTTAAACTTTATTTTTTATTTTGATTTGCTCCTTTGTATAATTGTAATAATGTATTTGACTATTTTCTAGCAAAGGGTCAAATCTCAGACAAAAAAAAAAGAGCAAAAGTAATAAAGAAAAAGAAACCACAATGAAAAAATGCATCCAATTATCATTTTCTTTTCCTTATTTGCTCCTTAATATTCTAAGTGTGAATTCATTGTGAAATAGTTTTTTTTATTATATAGATGGCTGAAAAAAATCAATCAAATGTGGGTGTGGCTAATCAAAGTCGAATAAGTATGGCTGATTCTACGGGTAATACACCTACTACTAGCAATGATGCTTCAATTGGCATAGAGGAAACAAAAAAGAAAAAAGAAATGGATCCTAGGTCTACTGTTTGGCAACACTTCGAAATTTTTTTTGAAAATGGTTTATTAGTTAAAGCAAAGTGTTTACATTGTAAACAAAACTATGCTTCTAATACAACTAGAAATGGAACAAGTGGACTGAGACAACATTTGACTAACCGATGTAAAGTGTATAAGCCCCCGCCTGTTGCACCTGGCATTCAAAAATTGTTAAATATTCAAAGTAACAGTTCTTCGATAGAGACTTGGAAATTTGAGCAAGAGTTATGTAGGAGAGCTTTAGTTGAGATGATAATTTTGGATGAACTACCTTTTAGTTTTGTTGAAAAAGAAGGCTTTAAGAAGTTTATGAGTAAAGTTCAACCTTTGTTTCGGATTCCTTCTCGTAGAACCATAACAAGGGATTCTTATGAAGTTTATGGTGAATTGAGAATGAATTTGAAAATGTCTTTTAGAGAAATACAACCAAGAATTTGTCTCACAACAGACACATGGACCTCGGTGCAAAGAATCAATTATATGTGTTTGACTGCTCACTTTATTGATAGGGATTGGGTGCTTCATAAAAGAATATTGAATTTTTGTCCTATCACTAGTCATAAAGGTGAGCATTTGGCTGAGTGTATTAGTAATTGTTTACTTGATTGGAACTTGGACAACGTCTTTACTGTTGCGGTTGATAATGCCTCTTCAAATGATGTGGCAGTTTTAGAGTTGTCCAAAAAATTAGATATGTGGGGAACTAATATGATGGAAGGTAAGCATCTCCATGTGAGATGTATGGCTCACATACTTAATTTAATTGTGCAAGATGGTTTGAAAGAAATTGGTCCTTCTATCAAACGGGTGAGACAAATGGTGAAATATGTTAGATCATCTTCTACAAGGACAAGAAACTTCTTGAAATGTGTTGAGATGAAAAAAATAGAATGTGATAAAATGTTGTCTTTAGATGTGCCTACTAGGTGGAATTCCACCTATTTGATGTTGGACACGGCAGAAAAATTTGAAAAGGCTTTTGAGAGGTTTGATCTTTATGATGGTAATTTTAATTCTTTTCTTGCTACTGATGTTTGTGAAGATGGAAGTATTGCAGGTTCAATTCAATATGAGGATTGGGCTAATGTGAGGAATATCACAAAGTTTCTTGAAAATTTTTATGAGCTCACATTGAAAGTTTCAGGTTCACGGTATGTTACTTGTAATGTTCATTTTGAGGATATATGTGAGCTTGATGCATACTTGAAAGTATGTATGGCAAGTGATGATGTTGATTTGAGTAAAATGGCTTCGGGGATGAAAGAAAAGTTCAAGAAATATTGGGGTACTCCTGAAAAGATGAACAAAATGCTTTTTATTGCTTCTGTTTTGGATCCTCCCATAAATTTATGTATGTTAGTTTTGCTCTTGAAGAATTACTTGGGGAAGAAAAGGGACATATAGTGAATAATGAAGTAAATGCTTACTTAAAGAATTTGTTTGTGATCTATGTAAGTAAGTATGCAAAAGGTTCTAAAAATCAATCATCTTCATCTGACTCCTCTGATTCATCTACTTATGGTCTTTCTCAAAATGTGAAAACAAATTCTTTGAGAACTAAGTTTTACATGAAGAAACAAAAGGAAGATTCTGGAAGTTTAGGTGTTAAATATGAGTTGGATAGATATCTTCTTGAAGACCAAGAGCCTGAATCTGAGGATTTTGATATTTTGATTTGGTGGAAAGTTAATTCTCCTAGATTTCCTATACTTTCACAGTTGGCTCGAGATGTATTGGCTATTCCTATGTTGAGTGTGGCATCGGAATGTGCATTTAGCACGGGTGATCGTATTCTTGATCCCTTTAGAAGTTCATTGACTCCCAAATGTGTGCAATGCCTTATTTGTGTTCAAGATTGGCTTAGAAAAGAAACTAAGCCTATTTGTGTTGAAGAAAGTTTGGAGTTTCTTGAAAAAATTGAACTTGGTAAGACTTTTTATTTTTTATTTGTTTTTGGAAAAAATAAAAGACTTATTGTGTTGTATGACATATTTGATTTTCTTATTTATAGAGATGGCAAATAGTGGAAGAAACTCTTCCATTGTTGATCTATGATTGGCTTGCAAGTCTCAAGTATTTAATAGTGGTGAGTTTAATACGTCATTTATTTAATCATATCATTTTTTTTAATCTTAAAAGTAGTAATCTAACATTTAATTTTATTTTAAAAGGTCCAAAGTCGAGACAATGAAGAAAGGTGTAAAGTACCAAGTTTTGTAAGTGTTTTGGTAATTTTATTGGCACTTGAGACTTCAACGTGGTCTCATGGAAGAAAGTCAAGAAACTACATTGTTGCTCATTATTGTTATTTGTTATTGTTGGCACTTGAAACTTGAAAGTGGTCTCATGGAAGAGGCTACATTGTTTGTTGTTCATTATTGTTGTTTGTTATTGTTGGCACTTGAAACTTGAAGGTGGTCTCATGGAAGAGGCTACATTGTTTGTTGTTTGTTATTGTTGACACTTGAAACTTGAAGGTGGTCTCATGGAAGAGGCTACATTGTTTGTTGCTCATTATTGTTGTTTGTTATTGTTGGCACTTGAAACTTGAAAGTGGTCTCATGAAAACTACATTGGTGCATTATTGTTACTTGTTAGATTGTTATTGTGTTGTGTAATGGCATGATCAATTGATTATTGTATTTGTGAAGTGTAGTGAAGTTTATTTACTTGTTAAATTGTTACTTGTTACTTGTTAGTGCCTTTTGGCCTATTTGATAGTGCCTTTTTGGCCTAAAACTGCCACATCATTTCGTATTATTCTGAGGATTCATTCATTTTGATTCAATTTTTGAGGGGGATAAAAATAGATTTAAATGTTTCCTTGTATTCAGGAAATTAAAGGTTGATAGTTTAATTGAGTTGCCCTACATTCATTGAGTAAAATTATGGTATTTTATAATAATGTTAAAGAGATTTGTATCACAGCTCTTTGCCTATTTGTGTAATTGTGTGGAACTTTTTGAAAGAAAAAAAAGAACAATGATAACAACAAGTGTGGAACTTGGAAGTTGGAACTACTCACAAGGCTTTTTTAATTTTTAGTAGTACTTAATTTAAATTTATAATTTATTGGCTTTTACACTTTTAGTAGTATTTTAATTATAATTTATTAACAAGGGCAAATTTCAATGATAATTGATAACAACAGTTTCGTAGTTAGTACTTTTCATCATACAATAATTTAAAAAACAGAGTAAAATAAGTAAAAAGAAATAAATATAAATAAAATAAACAAAAAAATTACAAAATTTTAAAAAGCCCACTAAGCAGGCCCATAACAAAAAAAACCGAACTAACAAAAACCGAACCGAATTATTTCGGTTCGGTATTCGGTACACATTGTATAAAAACCGAAAACTGAAAAAACCGAAAAAAAAAACCAAAACCGAACCGAAATACCAAATGCCCAGCCCTACTATAAAGTAGAATATGTTTCTGCTACATACTCTGGGGTTCCACTATTCTCACCAATCATTTTCACGGCTTGAAAATTCTCAAAAAGGCTCACAGGTAAATCTCCACTGAATCCATTGGATGACAGATCTATTACTAGAATTTTAGCAAACAAGTTCTCAGTCCTTGAATCATTTATAGGGCCATGCAGCTTATTTGATCTGAAGTTTAAAATCTGCAAATCAGGTAGGGCTCCCAACCATTTTGGAAATGTGTCATTCAACTCATTATTACCTAAATCAAAGAGTTGCAAATATTTGCAATTGATCAAAGATCGTGGGACTTTCCCCTCTAGCTTATTCCCATCCATTTTAATGACTCTGAGTTGGTTCCCATTACTAAAAGTTGTATTAATTGTCCCACTAAGACTGTTGTTGCTTAAATCCAAAACCCAAAGTTCACTCATCTCACCCAAACATTGTGGTATTGTTCCGTCCAAATTACAACTTCCCAAATTTAGCACACCCAAATTCAGATCGCAGATGGCTGAATCAATATGTCCACTAAGATTATTTTGAGAAAGGATAAGATAATATAGTCCCTGCTGGTTTAGGAATGACTTTGGAATAGGACCTTCCAGCTGATTTTGTTTTATAGAAATGGAAAACAATGTTTGGGATTTGAACTCCTGAATCTTTCCACTGAAATGGTTATCACTCAAGTCTAAATCAAATAGTGAAGGGAGGGAGAATATCCAGGATGGTATAGTCCCGTTTAAGTGGTTTGATGACAAGCTGAGTGATTGTAGGTTTTGCAGTTCACTAACGCCCGATGGAATTGGACCAGTTAGGTAATTGGACGAAAAATCTAACGTTTCAAGTTGTGTCCAGCTTCTGTTAAAGGGTAAGTACTCAAGTTGGAGATCAAAGTTGTTATTTCTAAGTGAGAACTCCCTGAGCTTTCCAAATCTCAAGAACGGAGAAATTGGTCCTTCAAGATGATTATTATGAAGGTCCAAAACCTCTATGTTGGTGAGATTCCATAAAGGATTAAGAATGGGCCCCGAGAGATTGGAAGAACTCATCACTAAGTCAACCAATGAAGTTAGATGGCTAAATAATTCAGGTATCTTACCAGTGAAATTCACACCACTCAAATATAACTCCATGAGTGATGCACTGGTATTCCATTTGGTCGTGGGAAATCTAACTGTGAGCTGGGGATTGTTTGTTAAATCCAGAGATTCTAAGTTGGAAAGGTGGAAAACTCTTTTGGGCAATATCCCACGTAACTGTGTGTATGGAAGCCATAGAGTTGTTAAATAAGAAGAGAAATTTAGAGGAAAGGTGGAAGAGATGTTCACAAAGTTAAGGTCGAGCTCTCTTAATTGGGTCAAGTTTTTCAGGAACAATTCAAAATTGTTAGGTCCGAATCTAACCCCATAATCACTCCGGATACGAAGAACCCGTAATTTAGAAAGGTGAGAGATTTCTGTTGGGATTAGACCTGTAAAACTTGTAAGAAGCAAATCAAGATGCGTCAAACTAGAAAACTCACCAAATTTAGGTGAAATGAGCGACCCAGAAAAATCATTATAAGACAAATCAAGCCTTTTGAGATTGGAGAGTTGAAAGAGGCTACTATTGAAATGAAACTTGCCTTGAAGTTTGCTGCAAGTGAGGTTGAGCTCAATCACTTGTCCGGTCATCTCATCACAATGAACTCCATCCCAAGAGCAACAATCTGTGCTCTTGTTCCATGAAAGAGTTTTTGGATATGACTGAATCCATTGGCCTCTTATGCCGATACAATAACCAGAAACATTAGGATCTATTGTAAACATGTGTTTGAATTGTAGAAGAGAAAGAGCTTGATTTTTGGGGCATAAATGAGGTGAGGATGAGGACAAAACAAGTTTAAAGAGAAAGGGATATATCATAAAAAATACAAGGTTTACGTAGCCCATTTCTGCACTAAAATGTTCAAAACTAATTAAGTTGATAAAGAAGAAATCAAGAAATGTTTGATCTGTGTTTATATTCATCAATTTTGATGAGGTATATATAGCATAAATTAAGCAAAGAAATTTATTATACACATTTAATAACACAATTCCAGGAAGGTCACACAATTCAAGTCACATTCTCAAGTCAATTCAAATGAAAATCCCAACACTTGTAATAACACATGCATTTTGTCTTAACAACCAAAGCAGGAACTGTTTCTCTTCTTTTTCAAACTTCTTCTCTCTGGATACACATGTAAGCATTTCACCTTGTGTTTTCTGGTAAATTCAAATTTTAACAACAAATACTGAAAGTGATGAAGTGATAAATCTGCAGGTATGAGCTGCATATGATAACTGCGACAGAATACCTTGATGTTATGTCGGTTGGATGTATGAACAAAGTTTCTTATTAGAAGTTGATAAGAAAAGAAGATATGAGGCATTTAGGAGGAAACTGTGCAAGTTTTTCCCAAAGCCGACTAAATCACACCATTTTAAGAATTTTGTGCAATTGATGTCGGTCTATTTTCACAATTCGTCTTATTAATTGGTTTGGATTTGCACTTCTTGTGATTTTAAGGTCTTACTTTCTGTCCCAAGTTGATTATTAGTGTCCTTTTATTTAAGTAGTGTCGACTTTTTTAAGCAAAAGAAGGTGTATGCCATGTCTTAATTTATTTCCCATGATCAAATTCTTCGAAGTATGAAAGCCATTTTTAAATTTTCGAAGTATATTCAGATGTCAATGTGTTTTACTCTTCTTGAAATTGTACAGAAGAAGTTGAAGTTGAGTCCGAATCTCCTTTGAGTTAAAAATATGCCAAGTTATTAAAAATAGCAAAAAGTATACAATATGTGCTAATATGTTTAACCATGCATAATTGATTATATACTGATACGTATGTGAAGTAGTATTTGGAATTTGACAATAGCCAGATAAAAATAAATTTACTAGGCACATTTAAGTGTTGCTTTGGAGTAATCAATTCCAGGAAGGTCACCTAGTCATTTTCAGACAATTTTAGACTATTTAAAATTACACATCCACATTCAATGTGTCACACAATATGTAAAGACTATTTAATCTTTCTCAAGTTATTGCACTGTAAGTCAAATCACATTCTCAAGTCAATTCAAGAAAGATTCAAATGAAAGTCCCAATACTTGTAATAACACATGTATTTGTTCTGATACACATGAAATTATGCTGAGCTTATTTGTCAACTTTGGGAATTAATTTGTATCCAGGGAATACTGAAAGTGAACAAGATAGTAAATTCTGTTAATTACTTTTCCATATTCATATTTCCACAATTTTGGAACTGGAGGAAGTGATGAAGCGGAGTGTTGTTTTGGTGATAAATCTGCAGGTATGAGCTGCATATGATAACCGTAACGGAATACCTCATGTTATGTTGGTTGGGTATATGAACAATGTCTCGCATTAGAAGTTAATAAGAAAAAGAAGATGTGTATAAAGTGAAGTGATACTCTTAATGATTGGAGACATTTGGAAGGAAACTGTGCACGTTTTGCCCAAAGACAACGATATCACACTATTTTAAGAGTTTCTTCATTAAGAATTTTGTGCAATTGATGTCGGTTTATTTTAACAATTTGTCTTGTAAATTGGTTTAGATCTGCAGATCTGGTGATCGCCCTTATTTTGGGGTGGTCTTTAATTATTATCCCTCAATCGATGGACTTTAATTTTTACCCCTGCTTATCATTTAATGGAAGTTTGTGGGTCAAAGTACCCTTAACTATGACCTAGTTTCATAAGAGAACTTTTTCCTTTGTCCGGCATAAGTTGTGTAGTATCTAATTCACAAGGCAAAAGTTTAGATAACATAGGTTTTGTAGGGATAAGTTATGCCTTGCGTATTCTGTTTCAAAAGGAGCTCAATTCAAATGTAAAGAAAATATTATGTTGGAATATTAGAAACTAGTACTTCAACATGTTGCATAAGCAAGAAGCTTATTATTATCTGAAAAGAAGAAGAAATCATCATCAATTTGATTTGAGCTCTGCTATTAGTGTCCTAAATATTATCCTTATAGTACGAGGCTTTGCATGTATTTTTAACCATTTGCTGTAACACAGGTATTTGATGCGATAGAGCAGGTTTGCACATGGAATGCTATGATTTCTTCCAGCTTGTGCGCGTGCCAAGCTTGTCGAATTCAGATTCTAATTGTTTGAAGCAATGTCACATGAATTCGGACTTGATCTACTACAATGAAACATTATGGTTGTGTGGTTGATCCAGTACAGGAAGCTTACGACTTCATAAAGAAGATGCCTTTTTTTTGAAGCTGATGCTACTGTCTTGGGTGCTTGTAGACTTGGTGGAGCTATTGAGTTGGGAAATGAAGTAGCAACAGAATCATTCTGGGCGTTATGTGCAACTCTCAAGCATTTATGTTGGCACAGAGAGGTGGGAAAAACCAATGTTAGATCCTGAAATACACAAGGTTCCAGCCCACAGTTTTATTTAGTAGAGTTGATAACTGCAGCAGCTTTTATTTGTAAAATTTTCGATGAGCCAACTCTGTAACTACACAACTCTGCTTTGTGCATCGAGATTCTTTTGATAATCGAGAAATCCCCAAGGGCTGGTGGCACACATTTCAGCTGTGATGAGCCTGAGCCATGCATCGTGATGAAGGGGTTCTGCTGGATTTCTTCTTAAATGTGATATCTGGTTTCACCACTGCTAGGATTTAAACCTTAGTATTCAAGGTTATGTTGTTTCCCCAACTTTTTAACTCTATTGTATTCAAGTTATTATATATTGATCAATATCGAGGAATATTTTTTCTATTTCAAAGTACACGAGAATTTGGAGTTGTTTTAGTTTTTTTCATGTGCTTTCTATTGTTATTCCAGTTTTCTAGCAAATCGTCTCAAGTTTTCTACTGTTACTCCAGTTTCCCTTTTGATCTCTTTGCATTCTATGAAATTCTATTGTTTTTCCTTGCAATTGAATTTGTTGAGTCACAACAGAAGAAAACTGGAACATATAAAATGTAACAAACACTTTACATAACATCACAAACTATGAAATTAAAAGCTTTTATTCTCATCCCAGCAATGCAGTGGACTTGAATCCTGCAAATTTCAAAAATGAAGAATTAAAGTTAAAATCTTTAAGGATGAAGGAGGTAGAAAATTTATGAATATAAATTAAGTTGAATACCTGGAGGTTACATACTAATGTCTTTTCTTGTGCTTTTTCATTCTCGTAAGAATTTTGTGTTCCAATTCTACATCCATCCTCGAAAACCATACTGGATATTGAGTTGACAACATTATGTATATTATGGACAGTCCGATAACAAGTCCACAACCATAACCCATGAAAACTGCCTGCCAACTTATAATTGATGAATCTCCTTCTTCTTCTTCTTGATCTATCCCATATGGAGTTGTTGCTTGTAGTACCCCTTCATTACCGCCACAATCTTTTGAGAGTGGCAATCCATGTAACCCATCATTCCCTTGGTATGAACTATTCTCAAACGTATCAAACTGTTTTCCTTTGGGGATGCATCCAACAAGATGATTGTGAGAGATATTTAAGACTTCAAGTGATTTGAGGGATGCAAGTTGTTGTGGAATTTCTCTGCTGATTTTGTTGGATGAGAGATCCAATGATTCTAGTACAAATAACTGGTGCAGTGATGCTGGTATGTGATCTTCCAAGCGATTGTGAGATAATTTCAACGTACGAAGCCCAACGAGATCTCCAATAATGCTTGGGATATGACCTTCAAATCTATTACTTGAGAGATCGATAATTATGTTTGTAGTCAAAACTCGAGGTAGTTCTAGATCCAGCCCCTTTGTCGTCACTATAAAGGAATTTGTGTAATCAACATATTGCATATCTGCTACATACTCTCGGGTTCCACTGTTCTCACCATTTATTTTCATAGCTTCAAAATTCTCAAAAAGGCTCAATGGTAAATCTCCACTAAATCCATTGGATGAGAGATCTATGATTCGAATTTGAGCAAACTTGTAAGTCGATGAATCTTTTATAGGGCCAAAGAACTTATTTGATCTCAGTCGTAGAATCATCAGATTCGGTAGGGCTCTCAACCATTTAGGAAATGTGTCATTCAACTCATTGTTACTTAAATCAAGAACTTCCAAATATGTGCAATTGATCAATGATTGCGGGACTTTCCCCTCTAGCTTATTCCCATCAAATTTAATGACTATAAGTTGGTTCCTATACTAAAAGTAGTATTAATTGTCCCGCTAAGATTATTGCTGCTTAAATCCAAAACCCAAAGCTCACTCATCTCACCCAAACATAGTGGGATTGTTCCCTCCAAATTATTGCTGCCCAAATCTAGCACTCCTAGTGTTTTCAGATTGCATATGGTTGAAGCGATCTGTCCACTGAGATTATTGTGTGAAAAGAGAAGATAATGTAGATCACGCTGGTTTAGGAGTGACTTTGGAATAGGACCTTGCAGCTGATTTTGTTTTAGAGAAACTCGACTCAATGTTTTAGATTTGAACTCCTGAATGTTTCCACTGAAATGGTTATCGCTCAACTCTAAACCAGTTAGTGAAGGGAGGGAGAATATCCAGGATGGTGTAGTCCCATTCAAGTGGTTTGATGACAACCTGAATGATTGTAGGTTTTGCATACCACTTACATTAGAAGGAATGGGACCTGTTACAGAATTGACTGAACAATCTAGCCATTCAAGTTGCGTCCAGATTCTGTTAAAGGATAAGAACTCAAGTTGGCCACTGTTGGAATGTATGCGTCCACTAGTCTAGATGGGACCAGGTCCTTAGCACGGTTAAACTAACAGAAAATGACAAAACGTGCTGAAAGTAAAGATTGTACAACAACTTTACGTGTAAACCTCCTTGCTCAAGGGAGTAAACCACGACCTGGCCTGCCAGGACTTTTCAAAACTTCTTTCACTAATCTTCTCCAAGCAAAAAGCAAAAGCAAGTTTACAAACCGGGATTAACCTACTAATCCCAACTCTAAGCAATACCTCCTATTACTTAAATGAGCCAGAGCAGATACAGTACCGCTCACTATACTAATCCTAACTGATTAATATAGACCTTTTAGAGTAAGAACCTAAGTTACCCTTAACATAGTTCTTACAATGATTCAAACGAGTTTGAAAATGTTTCTTTTACAAGAGAAACTGATCTTACAATATCAGAACTATTACAAGCAAACAAAACAATAGCTGATGCAAGAAGCTCTTGAAGCAATCGATCAAATCCCTTGTTGTTCTTGAAGCTTGGAAGACTCTCACACTTTTGAATGAATGAGTAAATATTCTTGTGTATTGTTTAGTATATACCACAAAAAGTTATTACCAAACGTACAAGAAACCTCCTTGTTTCTGATTGGTGAAGTACTCTGTGACTTCACCAACTTTTCTGACGCAAACAGCTTTTACAACTGTACCGCACTTTGACAGCTGGACGAGTATTCATACTCTACAGAGGACCAGGTCCCTGCACTTGTGAGGAGATCATCAAAACACCAAAAGACATAACAAAATGTCCCTGCTCTTATCAATTTCCCCCTTTTTGATGATGACAAACAACCTGCAAAAACTCCTCTCGTGAGGGAACACACATTCATTCACATACATAACAAAATTCCCCCTTTGTTAGTGCCCCAGTAACAACCAGTTCAGTTCCCCCTTAGTTCAGTGCCCCTCACAGTTTTCTAACAACCACAGTCATCACCAGTCACCCGTTCCCTTATTCCCATAACCATAACTTCACAACAACTTCCCCCTTTTGACATCATCGAAAAGATGAAGCAATAAACATATTCAAGTTAAATGCTAGGCAATAAAGAATTCAGGGCCTTGGGCCACACAGAACATGTGTATGTAAGCATAAAGAGAATATTAAACCACACATGAACAAGACACTTAACAAAAATAAAGCATCATATCATATATACTGACCACTGTAGTTTAGTCAAAACAAAACAAGACACAGGATAAAAGAAAAGAGACAAGACACATTTAGGACGGAGGAGGAGAGGGATTGAAAGTACGCATCAACAACAACATGCGTTCATTTGCACTCTCATGGGCCTGTATCAGTTGCTTGTTTAGGGACTTAATGTCCTCATTTAGAGAGGCATTTGTCTTCAGCAGCATTGTGTTTTCATCCCTTAATTCTTTGAGCAGCAGGTCGTGACCCGCACTGGTGCCAGGTCCCCTAGAAACTGCCTTCTGCAGTTCAGACTTCAGTTTGGTGATTTCAACCTCCTTATCGCACATAATCTTAGTGAGATCAGTCACCTCCCTTCGAAGAATAGCCTGCTGTTCCAAAACATCTGCCACCTGAGATCTGCCTTTAGTTGGTCCCTCAATGCACTCACATTCTAGTAGAGTAGACATAGTGAACATTTGTTTGGTAGTACCAGGTACCCATCTTCCCACTGGAACTTCAAAATGGTTAAAGACAAAGTTAAGCAAATACCCATAAGGAATTCCGTGCTTCGCATTCTTCCATGTCATTACTCTATGCATGTGTTCAAGCATAATTGCAGGCAGATTAATTTCCTCAAGCTCATCAAGTTTTTCCATGAGGAAAAGATCGGCAGCAGAGGCTACGGTTCTCTTCTCAGTCCTGGGCACCATTACTTTGTTAATGAACTCAAACATCAATTGATACTCCCCTTTAAGGAACTTATTAGGAAGGCCTGCACGCTTGACATCTCCTCGTTTGGTGGCAAGCTTCGAGAAATCACCAGATGGTTTGCATCCTTCAATAGTTCGAACACCCACGACGGGCACTCCAAGAATAATTCCCAGATTTTCTTCATCAAGATGAATCTCCACATTCCGGACTGTCGTTGTGATTCCACCACCTTTCAGTAGTTCCATTTTTTAAAAGAACTCACGCACTTCAGGTTCATGTAGGTATGGAACTGGTGGTGCAAATAAATGATTCCAGCCTTGAATGGTAACAACATCAACCAAATTTCCCATACCAAACAGTGTGTTAATGTCAGGATCAAAGACTCTACCATTCAAGACCTTTTGTTGTTCCATATTCTCTACCCGCTCTTTTCTAGTCAACTCCTTTTCTTTGATTGGATTTTTAATCGTAGGACCAGGTCTCTGCTTTCTTCCTGTTTCTCCCTGTGCAAGAGATGGCTGAATTTTATCCTTCGCAATTTTTGCAGTAGATTTCCTTGTAGATTTCCTTCCCTCTTTTTGAGTTCCCTTTGATTTAATCCTTTCTTCCTCACCTTCTCTCCTCCTTCTTAACACATACTTGACAACATCTTCAGATTCACTATTACTATTCTCAATAGACACAGGCACAGAGGCAGGATGTTCGGGTTTAACCCCTTTTCTTCTCCTCTTCCTAGTTCTTTCCGTGTGGGCTTTGCTTGCAGTGATGGCACTCCCCATAACCTTTTGTGCTTCACTCCTTGTAATATACTTCCTTTTGTCTCCTTTAGAACCAGGCATTTCCAACTTTCCCTTCCCTTTTCTCTGTCGCTCCTTTGCTCTTTCAGCAGAGTTTTCAACAATGTCAGCTCAGATGTACCTTTAACTGCTTTCACCTCAGAAACCTGTATTTAAGATTGGTTTACTCCACGCATTCCCCTTGAGCGCCATTTTAACGGAACCTCTTCTTCTTCTTCCTTATCGCTTCCAACATCAAATGATTTTGGTGTTTGGTAAAAGATAGGCTCACTTCTGGGAAGGACCTGATCCAGTGACTCCAACTCATGTTCCAGAGAAGAGGGTTGAATATCCCCTCTTAAAAAGGCTAAACCTTGAACGGCCACCAGTTCATCACCAGCAGGTAGGGTCTCATTAGGTTTTGCCACAGATTGTGCTTCTAAGAAGGGGGATTTTTCACTAGATAGGACCAGAGTAGGAGAGCACTTCAAGGTGTTTCCGGAGGGAAGAACAGGAGAGACTAAATTGTCGGCCGGCGGGCAGAAGGGTTCAACTATTTCGCCGGCACCACAGACAGGGGTGGAGGGAGACTCTTCAGAAGGAGGATCGGGGAAGTTAAAAGGGTTAGGTTTTTCAGAGGACTCAGTGATAGACATTTTGAGAAGAAGAAGGAAGAACTTGGAGAGAGGTTTAGAGAGATATGTTAATTAAATTTGAAAGGAGACGAAAGAAAAAAAATTCTCCAAGAAAAATTAAATAGAAAAGGTAACGGGTCCCAATGGAGGTGACCTTTGGTATTAAAACGACAAGACGTTTTGAACTGACACGATGAATGGGCGAAGGACACGTGGCGAGATGTTTGACTTTTAGACAGTGTAGTATAATTGATACTAACCTCGTGAGGACCAGGTCCTCCTTTCAGTTTGTAACTCTATCAGTGTGATTAAACATTCTCTTCAGCTAGACACACCATGAGTGTATACCTGCATTAGGGTACAAAAGTGAATTCTATTTTGACAGACATTACAATAAGCATAGATACCTGCCCTCCTTAACATAATCAAATAAAGAAAAAAATTGTCGAAAGGTCAGGTAATTTTTAGCATCCCTAGCCGCATCCTGTTTTTAATGAAGACGTCTTTACTTAGTGACTTTGTAAAGATGTCTGCCAGCTGGTCTTCAGTTTTGCAAAACCTCATCATCACATTTTGCTTTTCTACATTGTCTCTTAGAAATGATGCCTTATATCTATGTGCTTTGTTCTCTTGTGCTGGACCGGATTTTTTGCCATGTTCATGGCGCTTGTATTATCGCAGATGAGAGGAATAGTGTCTGTAAGTACCCCAAAATCTTCCAGCTGCTGCTTTATCCATAACAATTGTGAACAACATGATGCAGCAGCCACATATTCTGCTTCTGCAGTAGACAATGCCACGGAATTCTGCTTCTTTGTTCCCCATGAAATCAAGGTTGATCCCAGGAAGTGTGCCATGCCTGATGTGTTTTTTCGATCGACGAGAAAACCTGCATAATCTGCATCAGCATAACCTATAAGATCAAAAGAGTCATCAGTAGGGTAAAAGAGGACCAGGTCCTGAGTTCCCTTCAAGTATCTCAGGATACTTTGGCTGCCTTAAGGTGAGACTCTTTTGGTGCTGCTTGAAATCTTGCACATATCCCTACACTGAACACTATATCGGGCCTGCTTGCAGTGAGGT